>NW_009932143.1:0-254 GCF_000696875.1 Nestor notabilis
GACGGGCCTTCAGCCGACGGACAGCGCCAGAAGCCAATAGGAGAGCAGGGTGGTGCTTCGGCATCTCCTCGAGGAGCTGCCCCCGAGCATCCCCCAGGGGGGGTGCGCATCCACTCGTATTTGCACTGCACCGGAGTCTCGCCGGCGGCCGCCACAGACCGCTCGGGGCTGCAGCAGCCCGGGAGGAAGAGCTCCTGTCAGGGCATGAGGCGGGGGCTCCCGAGCACCTCTGGCCTTTCTCTGGTTCACTGGCG
>NW_009932143.1:383-4621 GCF_000696875.1 Nestor notabilis
GGCTGCCCCATCCGTGACTGTTCAAGTGCCAGTTCCACAGCACTGTTCTATGATGTTCTCTGCAAAGGAGAAAGGAGAGCAGGAAATTACAGTGCTGTTAATAACACGGGGTGCCCTGTATTGGCAGGCAGGTACAGCATACATAACGCAATGTCACAGAATCACAGCCTGGTTTGGGTTGGAAGGTATCTTAAAGCTCAAGCTCCAACCCCTGCCCCGGGCAGGGACACTTTCCACTAGAGCAGGTTGTTCCAAGCCCCGTCCAACCTGGCCTTGAATGCTGCCAGGTATGGGGCAGCCACAGCTGCAAACAGATGCTTTTGAGTCTGAAGACTGCAAAGGGGGTCAGCTTCACGTGGAGGATGTGGATGTTTCTTGGCACAAACCCAGCCCTCCATGGTTGAGATGTTTTTTGGCAGGATTCGCTCACCAGCTTTCAGCCACGATCGATGCGTGGGTGGGGTTAGATCTCGGAGTGTCTGCTCCTGGCAGGCTCAAGCAGCACTGCTGGGGAGCTGCTTTCCTTTAATAATCATTTAATACCACCTGAAACAATGGAGAGAAGCAGAAGGTGTTGTGGACATGAGATCTGGAGATGAGATTGTGGAGATTTACCCAACTCATCTTCACCAGTATGGATGAAGAGCATACACAAATGTATATATGCAGGATGGGGAACATGAGGAACATGTCCAAGAAGAGACATTGCAAATGGAACAAGCGTGGTAAGAGACACAAGCCCACCAACACCCACAGGAGTGGAGAGAAAAGACCGGGGAAGGGATGGAGGGCTGCTGAGAAGGTGTGATGTGACTTCAGCTGAGAGGTTCAGGAGTGATTCTGAAGTACCTGAAAGTGGGCGTTAGAGTATGGGATGAAGCCAGTGAGACTGCTGGGGGTCTGCTACATTTTCTTTGCTTCTTTAGGGCTGACCATTTCCTCACAGCTATCCCCCAGTCCACCTCATGCTTCGTGAACTGGTGGAGTCTGAGGCCTTGGTGGCCCATCCTGCTCAGGTGCCAAAAGACCCTTCTGCCTAGGTTGCAGGAAGGGGTTTCTTCCCCCGATCCTCCCCCTTTCAATCCTTTTTGAGACAGAGAAATGCTTCTGCACTGCACAGTGTTGGGTAGTATTAATGAATGTGCAGCATTTCAACATTCAATGTTGAGGAACATTTAGCAGCTGTATTTGGAAAAGAGCATCATCTGCTGGTGGAAAGGACAGTTACTTCATCGTATCTCTCATGAGTGTCATGTGCCAGTGTTATATGACCTCTGCAAGGTCATAAATATGATTTATATTTCACTTATCACTTACACTTTCATTTCCTCCAGGGACTGACAGCCAGAGGAGTCAGTCACCACCATGGAGTGCAGGTTCAAGACTGGAGCGGGTAATCTCATGGTACATGTGAATTAGTACAAACCTTCAGGTCTGGAGTGCGGAATCAAACCAAAACCACTTTGGGAGACATCTCACCAGCCCCGGTGTGCATACCACCAGCATGGCGATATGTGGGTGTAGGGTCTTCATCACAAGAGTAAATGTGACAGACACTACACAAGGGACAGCGAGTGGCACTGCTCCTCTTTTCATGGGCTGATGAGCAGGCAGAGACGGGTGCTACGATGAGCACCATTTCCTCTGAAAGCATCCCAAACACTGGAGGAGCTGATGCAGCACGGCCCTTTTGGCAGATGCATCCCACCAGGGAGCTGTGTGGCCATCAGGTCCTTGAAACAGGACCTTCCACGCTCTCCATCTGTGGCACATCCAGCCGAATGCTGAGCTGCCGGAGCTGCAGTGGTAGGAGCAGGACAGCTGGGGCTGCGGGTCCCAGTTCCTGCCCCAGAGCAGAGCAGGGAGCAGGGTCTCCTCTGCCTCCAGTCAGTCTCTCACATGTGTTTCTGTTTTCCAGGCACTTCAGACCAATGTCACCAAGAAGATGATCTGGACAGGTGAGTCCCCACAGCCACATGGCTGTAAGCGGGAGGGCAGGAGAGGTCCTCAGGGAGAGAGAGGAGCAGAAAGGGGGAAACACATACTGATGAGTGGGTGGGAGCTGCTGGCAAATTAGGGTAGGCACCAACCTGAAGTTTGAAAAGAAGGGGACAAAACCTGCCTCTTCTGACATCAACATCACTTATACTGGGTCAAACCATTACAACAAAAGCAGAGTGGTGGGGATGCGTCCCACAAGGGAGAAGGTATTTGAGGGAGCAACTTATGGGAAAGGGGTGGGTTGTGAGGGTCAAAGTGTTGAACTGGGGAGGCTCAGAGGTGCATCAAATTTGCATCCCAGGAATGCAGAGCAGAGGCAGGCTCCTCCAAAGTACAGGACATCTTCACTAGCCTCCTGGGTACCTGCAGCTTTGGAGGACGAGGATCTGAAGGCTGGAGAGTATGGAACTCTGTCTGGGGAGAGGTGATTAGTCAACAGAGAGTTTGTGGATCAGGGTCAAAGGGAGAACAGCGATGGGGGACATCACTGTGGGGATCTGTTACAGACCACCTGACCAGGAAGACTCTGTGGACAAAGTGCTTTATAGACAGATAGGAGCAGCCTCATGCTCACAGGCCCTTGTCCTCATGGGGGACTTCAACCATCCTGATATCTGTTGGAGGGACGGTACGGCCTGGCACAAGCAATCCAGGAGGTCCCTCAACTTCGTGGAAGACAACTTCCTCTTGCAAGTATTAGAGGAGCTGACAAAGAGAGGTGCCATGCTTGACCTTGTGCTCACCAACAAGGAGGGGCTGGTGGGGAACACGACCCTCCAGGGCAGCCTTGGCTGTAGCGACTGTGAAATGGTCAGGTTTGAGATCCTCAGGACAGCGAGAAGAGCATGCAGCAAGCTCACTGCCCTGGACTTCAAAAGAGCAGACTTTGGCCACTTCAGGAACCTGGTTAGTGAGATTCCATGGGATATAGTCCTAGAGGGCAGGGGGAGCAAGACTGCTGGTTGATATTCAAGGATCACCAGCTCCAAGCGCAGGAGCTTTGCGTCCCGACTAGAAGGAAATGTGGCAAGAGGGCCAGGAGACCTCCATGGATGGATAAGGAACTGCTGAGGAAACTCAGAGGGAAAGAAGAAATTTATAAAACGTGGAAGCAAGGACAGGTGTCCTGGGAAGAATACAGGGATATTGTCCAGGAAGCCAGGGACCAGGTTAGGAAAGCTAAGGCCCAGTTAGAATTAAATCTGGCAAGGGGTGTGAAAGATAAAAGGAAAGGCTTCTATAGGTATGTAGCAAATAAAAGACGGATTAGGGACAATGTGGGCACTCTCTGGAAGCTATCAGGAGGACTGGCTACCCTGGATTTGGAGGTTCTTAATGACTTCTTTGCCTCAGTCTTCACTGGCAAATGCTCTGACCACACTGCCCAAGTCTTGGAAGGCAGATGCAGGGACTGTGAGAATGAAGACCTTAGGGCCGCTGTAGGATAGTGCAGGACAGCAGTCATTTTTTCTCCTTCTTAGTAGCTGGTGCAGGGCTGTGTTTTTGACTTTCAGCCTGGGAACAACGCTTATAACACCAATGATTTTAGTTGTTGCTAAGTAATGTTTACTCCAACCAAGGACTTTCTCAGCCTCATGCTCTGCCAGGGAGGAGGGGAAGCCAGGAGGAAGCAGAGACAGGACACCTGACCCAAACTGGCCAAAGGGGTATTCCATACCACAGCACATCATGCCCAGTATATAAACTGGGGAGAGTTACCCAGGAGGCTGAGATCGCTGCTCGGGTCGGGCTGGGTATCGGTTGGCAGGTGGTGAGCAATTGTATCCTCTCCCCTTGTTATTTCCCTTATCACTATTATTATTGGTAGTAGCAGTAGTGGTTTGTATTACACCTTAGTTACTGGACTGCTGTTATCTCAACCCATGGGAGTTACATTCCTCCGATTCTCCTCCCCATCCCTCCGGGAGCTGGGAGGGGAAGAAGCAGAGAGCGGCTGTGTGGTTCCGAGTTACCAGCTGGGCTTAAACCACAACAGAGAGGATCAGGTTCGAGATCATCTTAGGAACCTGAACGTGCACAAGTCCATGAGACCTGATGAAATCCACCTGCAGGACCTGAAGGAGCCGGCGAGTAAAGTTGCTAAGCCACTGTCCATCATATTTGAAAACTCATGGCAGTCAGGTGAAGTTCCCGATGACTGGAAAAAGGGTAATAGAACCCCTTTTTTATGAAAAAGTAACATAACTTTTCAAGAAGGGGAAAATGGAAGACCCAGG
>NW_009932144.1:0-4225 GCF_000696875.1 Nestor notabilis
GGCTTGGTCCTGCGGACAGGGTTGTTTTAAAAGCCATTAAACTCTTTAGGACTTGGGTTTTCCGCATGTGTGTGGTCTGGAAGTAGCTCTAGCGCGTTTACGCTGGTTTCTCTTTGTCAGGGCGGGCAGATTTAAGGCCCAAGACCTTTTTCTCACAGTTATTCTGCATCTCCTCTAAACCTGCTTTGTTTAAGTATCCCTTTTATTTTCTTGCCGCTGACCGCTGGAATGTTTTGGGTTTTGTTCTCATCTCACATATAGGAAATGAAAGAAAAGACGGAAAAACTTGAGGAGAAAACAGTCCACAAAGAAAAGAAGAAGGAGATAGTAGAGGTGAGGCCTTGTGATGGATTCAGAAGCTTTATAAGAGGGAGTTAGCCTGGCTCACTGTGGGCAGTGAATAGGAAGGGAATGCAGCAAGCAGATTAAGAAAGAAGGCAGCCCAAGGGAGCTCATAAGGGAGAGGGGCAAATGAAGAGCGAGCTATAGGATAATTGTGGAGAATGAGACTTGAAGGACTTAGCATAGTCAGCATGGCCCAGTGAGAAGAAAAAAGATCAAAGAAGAAAATGGAGACGAGCAAATAGGAGAAGGTGGCACAGGAGACATGGTCCTGCACCCACTGAAATATCTTGAGGTGCAAAAGGGAGTATAAGATGAAGAAGGCGGAAGAAGAACAATTAGGAAATGCATAGATTGAAGGTCAGAAGGGATCTGGAAGCAGGTATACTATGAGCATAGGCTATGTCATTGGCTTGTAACCAGAGAGATGTTCTGAATGTTGGGATAGCTGATGGCAGCAGCTTGTTGGGATGTAAGCTTGTGGAAGTCAAGGAGGTTCACATGGGTGGGGAGGGTCTGGAAGGATTGGTTTTGTAAAGAGGGCTGGTTGGGGGGAGGGTTTCAGCTAGGATTATGGGAATAACGGTGTCTTGGTGGTGCAGAGGTCACTCAGTGCGCATCTGAGGCTGGAGTCTGAAGCAGCTGGAGCTGTGGAAACTGTTCCTGCACTTGGAACAAAGAACATGTGGAAATGTCATCCCGATGGCAATTTCTGCTCTGACCATTTTGTTTTATTTAGGATGAGGAAAATGGAGCTGAAGAGGATGAGGAAGAGAATCCTGATGATGTGGATGAAGAAGAAGGTGGTGATGAGGATGAAGGTAGGAATAATTGGTATAGGGAGAATGGAAGATCATGGAGGGAAATTCCTTCGCTGAGCCCTCTTGACTCTGAGATGCATTCCCTTAAATGCTACTTTAGTTAACCTGTGATTTTCTCTCTTGCTTGTGCTCAGAAGGAGACGAGAATGGGCAAGAGCAGGATGGTCATGCAGAAAAACGATCTGCAGAGGAAGAGGTGAGTGATAGTGTGAGAGAAATGGCAGTGAGAAGGAATGAGGTTACGTGCTATGTGCTGACCTAATCCATGTAGATGGCCCTGGCCTCAGGTCTCATTGCTTCATCAGCAGATGGGTAAATAAATCTGATGTGGCAAGGGGATAACAAACCTCTGTAGGCTCCTTGTAGGATCCTGGCCCTTCCACGAGCGGTCACAGTGCTGGGTGTTTGAGATTTAAGGTGCTTGAGATAGAGGGGTCACCTGTGACTTCTGGGCTTCAGGCCACAAGATGGACTTGCGAGGGTGTATCTCAGGGCCTGTCTGAAGTGGTGTGAGCCTGGGCTTCTTACACCTCCTGAAAGTAACTTGGCAGGTATTCCTCCAAATGGAGCTGCCTACATCTTAACTGTGACCATCAGCCTAACTGTTGTGTCGGGCACTCAAGAATGCTTTAAAGGGCAGTGGATTTCCATGTGGAGGGAGGAGCAGCAGTAAGAATTCTGAGGAGAAATTACGTACCTTAGTGTGGTATCTGATGGTAACTCCTTTATGTTCCTCTATGTCCTCTGTAGGATGAAGTGGATCCAAAGAGACAGAAAACAGAAAATGGGTCTTCAGCTTGAGTCCTTCCCTTCCATCTTCTATGTTCCGTCCATCTCTCCTCTTCCATTCCAGCCTGTGCTTGCACTGTCTGTTAGCCTCTGGCTTCACACAATCTCAGATGAGGAAAGATTAGAAATGCTCTCTAACAGGGAAGACAGCAATTTCCTTCTCACCCGAAGACCTAGCCCACCCTTGCCATTCCCCAGCTGAAATCATTCCAGCCCCCCGCATCCCTTCAGCTGTGCCCCACTTATAAGTGATGCTCTTCCCACAAGGATCTCATCATTTCCTGGGGCGCAGTAACTTTACCAGGCCTGAATGTCAGGCTCCTCGCGTGGCAAGCACCTCTGCTTCCCTTTCCACTTGCCCTCCTCTTTTTGTCACTAGGATGATTGAGATTCTTGACAGCTTCTGCTCCCCAGACGTGCTGTCAGATCCTCCCCGAGTGCAGGGGGCAGCGGGCACAGATCTCATGGTGCATTTTCCAGTCCTAAGCCGCCTCTCATCTGCTTTCCCACTGAACCCTGAGAGACAAAGAATTATTACAAGCAAATAACGGTTCTATTAAACCACACATGGAAACAGAGTTTATTTTAAGCTTTTTTTTTTTCCAAGTTTACATGACAGCAAGCTGGCCCTCGTGAATTTTTCAGAAGATAAGTGTTGTTTTTATATATGAATTTCATCTGAACTGTGTACTTTTTTAATTTGGAAGCTTTTTTAAAACAAATTGAGAGAAACAATTGGGGACCAAACTTTGATTTCCATGTTGTTGGGTTGGTTTTTTTTCCCTTCAGATTTTCTTGTGACCATTTTTTGTAAATTAAAGGCAATATAGCCACAGCATTTTCTATGGCACAGACATCACGAGGATGATAGATATAAATATATATATTGTTTTCAACTAGCACTGTAAATAAAAGCGTTTAAAAAGATTTGAAACTGCTTATGTGAATGGTTGTGTCCGTACATCCTGGGTTATATTCTGACTGCATTGGTGGAAGTTGGATTGCAGAAGGAGGAGAGGGGGCTTCTTGACCAGCGGTAGGTAGGGAAGGGAAGCCTGAGTTTAGTGTAAAGACCTGGGCGAGGTGTTGGAATGGTTCCTGTGTGCTGGAGACCAGGTACAAGGTAAAGCTCCAGGTCAAGCTCTCAAAGCCACAGCTGGGCCTTGGTATCAGAGGCTTGGAAAAGGACTGCAGCTGTGGCTGCTGGAGACCACAAAGTGCTGCCCTATGGCTTCCCCACCCTTCTGGCTTCAGGCATGGCCCACGCAGCACCAGGGAAGCGTTCAGTTCTTTGTCCTACCAGCTGCCTGGGAGACGTGTCAAGCATTTGTCCTTTTTATCGCTGCAGACCTTTAAATCTGCTGTTAGCTTTTTTCCTTTTTAAACTCACTCTGACAATCGTACAAATGAGCCACCAGGACCAGGAGCTGTAAATAATACCACCTTTTGGCTGAGTATCAGTGGCTTTCTGCTTGTCCAACTGCAGCAACAGATCAGATACTGGAAGTGCAAACAGTTGCTTGTCTCAGGGGCAAAGTGTCAGCTGTTGTTCTGGCTGCTGGACTCCCTAGGGTGCAGAGGGACACATAGATGTGGTGCAAAATGGCACCACTGCTGCCAAGGCCCTTCCTATGTGCAGATGCCTCTGGGGCTGTGTGCATGCCTGGTGGGACCTCGCTGCACTGCAGGCTGGGCACACTGCTCACCCTGCACCCGTTTGCTGGTGGAGCCTTTGCTGTGTCTGGATCCATCTCGGCGTCAGGGGCCACCACAGTCGTGGTGCTCCTGCCTTAGCCCCTTCGCTCCTTCCCAGCTCGGTGTCAGGGAGGCGACCTGGGTGCTTCTCCAGCAGGGATGGACCTGGTTCAAACAGGCCTTGGGCCATCTCCAGCTGGAGCAGTGTGCTGGACTCTGGGCTGGGGGCCTTTGCAGTGCAGTCGTCACACCCATGCCCTCTGTCTGCTGCAGCTGCGGTCACTGTGGCCTCATCCTGCCCTGCACAGCTCCCTTGGCAGTTAGGGTGCCTTCCCTCTGTGAAGAGCACTCCAAAAGCAGGTGGGTGCAGCCTGGGATTTCCTTGCAACACCTCTCCTGCTGCAGTCCGCCTTGGGCACTGACTGATGCTCTGCTTCAGCCATGTGTGCCCTTAGCTGTGCTTTTGCCATGTTGTATTTCTACTATTGCTCTGTTTAAAGAAATGAAGGATTCTTGTGTCTGCTCAAGATACTTTCACATTGGAGCAGATGCTCAGGACTCCCCCAGGCTTCCTGCTG
>NW_009932144.1:4256-55796 GCF_000696875.1 Nestor notabilis
TTTTACTGTTCGGTGCTGAAGATGAACTATTAGTGGATGGTACAATCTCTGCAGAGGCTGATGACAGTTTTCACACCTCTTCCCCAGCACTGCAGCAGTGAATATTGCCAACGAGAAGTTGTGGAGAGATAAGTCCATCTCTGCTTTCTGTGTGGATGTAACACCAGTACCTCTGGTTCTATCCAGCAGGTTATCCAGAAGGAAGAGAGGCAGCACCTGATTGTTACTCCAGTTCCTTAGATCTGCAAAGATCCATGCCATATCTGATGGTATTTTAGCTGACAAGCTGATCACAGCAAGGAGTGGCAAGGATTTCCAGAAGTTGAGGCTACAGGGTTTTGTGCTGCACTTTGTCTCAAGCCCACCTGTGACCTTCATTTACATCAGAACCTGCAGATACTTTTTATCATTCTTCTTCCACAGTGAGATCAATCGTGTCACACTGGCGTCATCAAGGAATAAAGCTCATCTTCACCAATGATTCCTCAGAACTAATGATACCATTCAGGGGCCTTATTCACCTTTCTTGGCTCTGTGCTAATTCTCCGCTCATTTAATTTAATTCCTGTGACCATCCATTAACCTCATCAGATGGGGGAAGAACTCCCTCAGCTGTCCCTTCCTTACTTCGCATGGCACCTACTCCAAGCTTCTCGCAGCTCTGGTCCTGCCAGCCAAGCAGCACCGGAGATTTCCATCTTTCTTGTCCTCCTCCAGGGCTACTTGCTCTGGGAGCTGTGGAGATGGTGCAGTCATGCTCCTGCAGGCTCTGCTAGACTGGCAACATCTCCTTCCCTTGGCTCTTCTGTGCGGCTTAGGAAATCAAACACAGACACCAGTGCAGAGAGCAGGTAGAGCTGCCCACCAGGTCTTAGCTGGGTCCCTGTCCTAGCTCAGATGAGCAAGTGTCCCCTCGCTCCTCAGCAGGGATCACCAGGAGGTTGGGCCCTAGACCCACCAGGGTGGTGAGCTCACCTCCAGAAGGCTGTGGCTGTGGAGGGGGACCATGTAAGTGCAGCCTCCTAAAGAGGACAGCTCTGGCTGCAGATGGCAGCATGAGAGGCGGCTGCTGGTCTCTGCGTTGGGTGAATAAAACCAGTTAACAGTTCTGGGTAAGCAGAGCAACCTGACCTAGCTTTGGAGTCAGCTCTGCTGCAACCAAGGGTATTCAGCTAGAGATATCCAGAGGTCTCTACCCACCTACATCTTTCTGCAATACATGAAGATATAGAGGCCTGCCATGGAAAGTTTGAGCTGAATCTGAAGATATTTTGAAGTGATGAACCCAGAAATGAATGTTCTTCGCATCTTATAGCTGTCACCTCCTCATTTCCTCTCAGGCAAATGATCCCCTCTGCCCAGCCTCTTTGGTCTTTTTCACCAGTTTTAAGCCAATAAGTGAAACCATACCGGTGTAATCGAAACCATCAAATGGGCAGAATCATGAACCTGGAAAAAGTGAGCCCTCCAGCCACTAATGCTCTGGAAGGAAACCCCTTCCTGCTTCAGGAAAGTCCATAATCATCCTGGTGGACTAGCTTTAACAAAGATTCATTACTTCTCCCCCCACCCTTTCCTCTGGGATGAGGGTCTTCTTTAGGCCCTCTGGTTAGGAGATGCATTGCTCAGCCACTTCCCATACACCATATGGGAAACTGAAACAACTTGCCTTCCCGGATCCTTAAGAAGCCTGTGTACTTTTCCCTCCCACCTCTCTCCTTTATTTCAAGGCTCACTCATGGCTGCTCCAGCCCGTGTGTTCTCACAGGGAAGAAGCCTGTGGTTAAATGTGTGGGCTCATGCTGGGGACATGTTGCAGATGGACAGGGCTGGAGCATAGTGGATCATCAGTGCATGAGTTTGCGGTTGGTTTCTGTGGTGGGTTGACCCTGGCTGGAAGCCAGGTGCCTACCAAAGCTCTCCTCACTCTCCTCCTTAGCTAAACAGGGGAGAGAAAACATAACGTAAGCCTCGTGGGCTGAGATAAGGGCAGGGAGAGATCACTCACCAGCTACTGTCATGGGCAAAACAGACTCAGCTTGGAGAAGATGACTTTAATTTATTCATTCAACCCACCAAATCAGCACAGGGTAATAAAGCAAATCTTAAAACACCTTCCCTCTACCCTGGTCTTCTGCTCAGGCTTAACTTTACTCCTGGTTTTCTCTACCTCCTCCCCACCAGCAGCACAGGGGGATGTTGCATGGGGGTTGTGGTCAGTTCATCACAGATTGTCTCTGTTGCTCCTTCCTCCTCAGGGAAGGACTCCCCACACTCTTCCCCTGCTCCAGTGTGAGATTCCTCCCACAGACAACAGTTCTCCATTAACTTCTCCTACAGGAGTCCTTCCCATGGGCTGCAGTTCTTCATTGACTGCTCCAGCGTGGGTCCCTTCCATGGTATGCATCCTCCAGGAGCAGGCTGCTCCAGTGTGGGTCCCCTCCACAGGGCCACAGCTCCTGCCAGGAGCTAGTCCAGCATTGGCTTCCCACAGGTTGCAATCTCCTGTAAGCATCCCCTGCTCTGGCATGGGGTCCTCCATGAGCTGCAGGGGGATATCTGCTCCACATGGACCTCCATGGGCTTCAGGGGCACAGCCTGTCTGCATGACGGGCTGCAGGGGCATCCTTGCTCCAGCGCCTGGAGCAGCTCCTGCCCTCCTCCTTCACTGACCTGGGTGTCTGCAGAGTTGTTGCTCTCACACATTCTCACTCCTCTGCTCTGGCTGCAATTGCTGCCATGCAGCAACTTGTCCCCTTCTTAAATATTTTATCCCAGAGGAGATACCACCATCGCTGATGGGCTCAGCCTTGGCCAGCAGCAGGTCCTTCTTGGATCCAGCTGGCATTGGCTCTATCAGACACAGGGGAAGCTTTCAGCACCTTCTCACAGAAGCCACCCTGGTAACCCCCGCTACCAAAACCTTGCCATGCAAAACCAACTGTTTCCTGGTGAGCTTTTACAGCTTTAGCAAAACTTGGACAGTCACAGGGGTTAGGAGAGACCTAAGGTGTTAGTGTTCAAGGGTCCCAGACACACAAGGTGGCTTACAGGCCAAGTGTGGTGCCATCAGCTACAGCTTTGCTCTCATGAGAGGTGTTTTCTCTCAGCCACAGAAGAAGATGCTTTCCCATTTCAGTCTGTTCAGGAAGCCTGAGTCCCAGCTGGAAGTATTTGTGCACAATGGTAGTTCCTAAGCTGAGCCTCAGAGAACTGGGCTATCAAAGCAGAGAAGCTTCACGCAGTGGGGTGTACCTGTGCAGGCTATGGCAGATGGCTGGGTGACTTGCTGCAAAGCATCTAATAGAGACGACAGAAGAGCACACACTCCATGTCTATCAGGCAAGGGTTTGGTAGCAGGGGGGCTACATGGGGTGGATTCTGTGAGAAGCTGATAGAAGATTTCCCTACGCCTTATAGATCGTATGGGTGCTGTGTGTGATATCTAGCTGATGTTACTGGTCATCAGAGGGCTGTAGAAGCTGCACAGACTTTAGACCTCTGGTGTTTTCTGTAATGACATTTATTGTTCCCATTCCTTACATGTACCTTAAACACTTTGTCTCAGGAAGTCCAGTTCACCATTTCCAATGTCCTAGCAGGGTTCAAGATACTTTATTCTCAATTTAGTCACTAAATCCATGAAGCAGTGTCATGTCAGCAGGGTGTTTGGCCACATGTCCTGCAGTGAATCTTGTCCCTAAGTCCAAATAGTCACTGGGGCTTCATGCATCCAAGGTGGAAGATCCTAAAACCAGCAAAGGCTGTAAGATGCAGGAAAAATAGTCAGCTTCCAGAGCTCTATGGTTATATATGTCTGTCCATACCTCTCTGGCAGCTCAGGCAGAATCATGCCTTAGACTTTCCCAGGTCTCCATCCATCATTTGAGACACATTAATTAGGATGCATAATGTGTAATGAAATTTTTCCAAGCCTCATACCTGAAGCATCTTTCAGCAGCTTTACTGTTGTTGCACATCCAAATGACTTCACAAAAGGGTCTTCACTAAATAGTACTCCATAGTAGGAGCTCAAGGAGCACTCTGTTAGGCTCCTCCATAAGCACACCAGAAATGCTATCTGAAAACTTTCAGCTGGTTGCTGCTTTCTTATCTGAAGGACAATTTCTTAAACAGCACTTTTTCCTATGTCAGATCAAGTGTCAAAACCAGCTGAGGCTGTTGTATATGCTCCAACAAGCCTTCTGAGCTTCCAGGACAGCAGCATGGCTGATACGGACCCAGATTTGAGCAGGGAATTTGCCAGTTCGCCACAAGGTAAATTTCACAGAAGATTCAGTAGAGAAGTTTGAGAAAGCCAACCTTGTCATCCAAATGAGCCATGAGGTTTTGCTCATCACTAAAGAAAATATGTTCTTCTTCAGGGTATCTGTAAGAAGTAAGCATTCTTGTAGACCCCTGCTAACAGTGTTGACTGTAGTTTCTCATTGGGTGAGGATCTTCTTCCACCCTCTTTCCTCTGTTATATAGGGTTTCCAGATCAAACTCTGACTTAAGGTCTCCCTTCTGTGGCAGGATTCCTATAGGTGTTCCTGATATTCCCCAGTGCTGCTTTTACTTTTGCTTCCAAAGGCAGAAGGCCTTCAGGTAGCTGGTGGGATCCCAGACTGCAGACAAAAAGACAGACTGCTGTCATGGAATTGGGATACAGTGGTGACACTTGTGGTGAACTGTGGTGTCCCAGTTACTGTAGAGCAGAACATGTCAGTGCTGCATGTGTTCTCATCGCTGAAGACTCTAAGAGAACCAAGTACTTCTGCATAACTTGGGACACAAAGGCTAAGCCCCAATCTCTTCTTTCAAGACCTCTGCTTTGGCTGAAAAAGAGCACCACAGGCAACACAACAAAATGTAGCTCAGACTGTTACCTCTTTCAGCTTGGAAGGTGCACCTTGTATTGTTTTTCTTGGTCGTCATGAACAGCTTTATTCCTGCGAGAGGCATCACTGAAGTCCTGTACACAGGTCCACAGCTTTCCTTCTTCAGGGGCCCCCTGGTGGCACTAAACTTGACATGTCTAAATGCTTTACTGGAAGGTGGTGTGAACAGTCTCTGAGTTTCTCTGTACCCAAAACAGAGAGCACAGAGCATGTGTGAGCTATCTCCAGAGCGGAAGAGCCAGGAACGGCGCTGATCACACCACCAGTGTTATGAGAGGCCAAACTGACTCCAGAACTGACAAGTCTCTGATGGTCAACCAGCATCATATTTGCCTTGGCTGGGTGTCCGCAGGTTGATTTGCCCACACAAAGATGTCTCTCTGGCTTCCAGGAGAAATGGTCCTTTGCCCAGAGAGTCCAAGGCAGGTCTAGGGGACCTCCACTAGAAAGGCACATACACATTCAAGCCACTTACAGTCTTCTCAGCTGTAGCTGATTCTGGACCTTTTCCCAGTAGCATTCTCTCCAGTACTGGATCTCCTATGTAGAGCCTTGGAGTTTGACTGCCACCCACTTAGGAAGTTAGGGGCCTGTTTTATTCTGTCTACAACTCCAGCTGGTTATCAAGAACCTACACTGGATGCCCAACAGCAAAGTCAGGGTTTAGGACACTGCTTGGACAGCCCACTTCTCACAGAGCCGTTTACAGACACCAGCCAGCCACAGTGTAATTCTATGTGACAGCAAAGGCATTTTTCTGTCCTTTCCACTCCTCAGCACAGTTTCTCATCCACTCATCTGTGCTGGGGCAGCTGCCTGTAGGAACCTGCCATGGGAGTAACTTGAATTATTCCCTATTCTGATGACACACTCACCTTTTCTTCTTGTCCTCCTTTTAAACCTAATGTTTCCATTGTTCTGATGCACCACAAAGGGCCATATTATCACAAGTATTATGGGCAAGGGGGGTGAGTATGTAGCCAGGGGCTGTCATTCCCAGTGGCACTGAGACAGGAAGGCAAACCTGGAAAAGAATCTCTTGGATCAGTTTCCTCATGAGAGCAGCTGTAACGTGCAATTCCATGCTTAAGCACTTGGGAAGGTTTCCAGGACACCTCTGGACCCTTCATCAAGCATTCCCCTTCACTTGGAGAAGTTCTCTGTTTTCATATCCACTCCAAACAATTGGTTTGCACTGACCAATGCAATCACCACTGACCTGCTTTTTGGTGGTGGTGTTGATAATGGGTTTGGAGGTTTTGGCTGGGTTTTGGTTGGTTGGTTGGGGTTTGAACTGTAGCCTCCTTTTCCATTATTAAGGCTTCTGAACTTTACGTTGGCTCAAGACTGGACCATTTTGTCCATATTTCTTCCTCTGCACAAGCTGATCTGGTCTTAGAGTTCAGATGAGGGGCACACAGAACCCTTGAGGTAACCAGTCCTCCAGAATGACTTTTATTTTGTCTTAATAAGCAACACACAGAAAATTATAGTAACCAAAAAAAAACCCACCCCAAAACAAAGCAAAAAACCCTCAAAACACATGAAACAAAGAGAAACCCTTTTATCTCCTTTGAGTCTGGAACAAGTGAGCCCTGTGACCACTTGTAGCTAGGGAAAAAAAAGCAGGTTGCTGCTAAACTCGGGGGAAAGCCCACACACCCACAGGCCTCTACCACCTTCATTCACTTGAGCCCAGGAGCCTATTCCTTCCTTTTCCCTGTGGGTTACATGCCTCAGCCCAAGCTGCCTTGGCTTCTTCATTCCTGCAGAGATCCCCATACGGTAGGGCCAAGCAAGAGGATTCCATGGACCAATTTTCATGTCAACAGTCTGCAGGTGATGAAGTGGCCACCACAAGAGTTCTTCCTATGTCAGAGCCCTGCAGTGAAAACCATGTACTTCATTCCCAGCCAAGAGTCTGGATTTAATTTCAAGCCACTGGTCATTCTTACGCTCCTCTACTAGGGTAGAGAACTTGCCTCTATTTCAGATCTTCTCCTCATGGGAAGAAAATATCAAAGTTGGATTGTGAATGTAATAGCATAAAAATGGTTGTGCTCTTTTATGGCTGATACAAAATCTCTACAGAAAGGCATTGAGACTCGAGGCATCATATACAAGCTTCCTGTAAACAAGGGTCAAGGACATCCTGAGCTGGCAGTCATACCTAGGCCTTTATATTCAAAAGCCAGTGAGGAACTGATCCCCACAAATTTCCTAATCCTTATTTCAACTCATTTATACTCCACAACATCCTCTAACAATAATTCATCCATCTTTGTGACACATACAATGAATTGCTTTTTATTTGCAGTAAGATTGCTGCCTGAGCTCACCCCTGTTTCCTTTAGATTGGGTAAAATAGATCGAACACCTCAAGTTCTGCACATTCAAAAGCAAGATCTCCAGGCCCTAAGTCAGGGGTTTTGTACCACTCTTCTAAATATTTTTCCACATCCTTTTTCAGCTCATGGATACTTTCCAGTAACTTGTGTTGTAAACAGACGTAACACAATCTGTTTGGTCTTTGAGAACCTATTTTATACAGCATGTTGCCATGTATCTCCATCCCTGGAGTCTTGTCTGCCCAGGATACTGTAATCTGTTTTGGAAGTGAGATCCACATACTTTGTTGCTCAACATATAACCTTATGTTTTAATTGTGTGATTTTACCAGGGATCTTAAGAGGCAATTGCTTCCTGTTAACCTTGCCAAATAGGAAGTGAGCACCATGCCAGGAGAGACAGTCGCACCTGCAGAGCAGTGAAGCCCTCCTAACCACATTTTGGCAGAGTAAGACAGCCATGGACATCAGAAGGCAGTTGGATGTGGCATCCTAGCAATGGAAGCTCACCCAGTCAGGATTTCCAGGACGCTTTCATCTCCTCAGCAAAGGGTCTGAAGTATTTACTCAGGACACAATAATTAGCTGTGTTAATCTTCTACTCTCACCCATGCTGCGTAGCTAGAGAGGTTCCTTTGGTCTTCTGTGGCTTTATGAGCAAAACCTGACAGAGGAGTCTGTTGCAGTGGGGGGAATGCTGCTCAGCATGGCCTGTTCCCCCCATGGACAATGGGACCTCACTCAGGAAAAGTTATAAATGGCACCAAACCCCCAAAATCCAGTTTAAACTTGTTTTCCCCATGCAGCCTTGACTGTACCCCAGTGACTGCCTCCAGGCAGAACTCACTAATATTGGAGCTCCGTCTTGGGAACCCAGATCTATCCCAGTCTTCATCATGACCTGGGTGGTCTCATAGTTTCAATCCTTCCTCAGGATTTTTAAAGTCCCTTTACACACAAGTGGAGTTCCATGTCTTTGGTCCCAGCCTCCTTCGAGTCAGCCAGCTTTACACCAGCAAAGCCTGTTGTATGTGCCATAATGACAACCAGTGCTCCTCCAGCACTGCTAATGACAGCAGGGTCTCTTTGCTGTGCTGAAGGCTAGCCAAACACTGGGCTTCATCAAGTGGTAAATCCCATCTTCATGGCACATTGAAAAGCCACATCTGCAGTACTGTGGGACACTGACACACTGGAGCAAGTCCAGCAAAGGGTCCTAAGATGGCTGTGGGTGGAGAACATGACAAAGGGGAGTTAAATGCTTCCTGCTACTACCCAAAGTGGGATTAGAGGGAAGATAGAGCCAGTCTCCTCTCACAGGACCACAGAGAAAAGGCACAAGGCAAGGAGTGCAGGTTGCAACACATGAACTTCCTATGGGGCATAAGGAAAAGCCTCTTCTGTGAGGGTGTTTTAGCAGTGGAACAGGTTTTCAGAGAGGCTGGAGAGTCTCCACAACTGGAGGTGTGCAGGATTGTCCAGGCCCTGAGCAACCCAGTCTAGTTTGAGTCACCCTGCTGGGAGCAGAGGAATGGAGTAGAGACCCCAGAGGTCCCTTCCAATGGATCTTCCTGTGATGCTGTGACTAATAAGTGGGTTTATTTGGCTCTGCATTTTTTCTTCATGGGGCAGTAGAAGAAGCTGCCTTACAAAATAATGCAGGCTGCTACCTGCCATGAGGTATCAAATGGGGAGGGAATGGAAAGAACCAGCTCAGCTGCCACCACACTCTGAATTGCAGCCTGTCACATAATCATGTTAACCCAGCATAAATGCGTAGTGTTGCAGAAAGGGGCAATCCCATCTTCCCTTTCGTCTTTCCTGCTGCCTTTCTTTTGTCAACACTGATGAGCACCAGAGAATTGATCCAGATGAAAACGAAACTATAGAGAAATAAATCCATTTCTATTCACAATGAACCCTTTCAGTTTAAAAATGCACCATCTCCCTCCCTAGTGATTTTTGCTCAAAGCGAAGTGGTTGGGGATCACCAAATCAGAGACTATTCTTTTCAGGAGTATTCTGGAGCACTGCTGTCCCCTTTCTTGCTGTGCCATCAACCACATGAACCTTCCCAGGGGTTGTATTCTTCTGCAAATGATTTCTCATAGCACCACATGTTCCTTTAGTTATACTCTACTTTTTTTAATATCTAGCTTTCTCACTAAGAAAGAAGTAACATATTCTTTATTAACAAGTAATTGCCTGTAGCTTCCAGAGCTCCAATGTACCACAAGATATGGGCTCATGTTCTCCTGCCATCATGCACAATGAGAACACAACAAATGGACCAGAGCTACTTTTCCGCAGTTCCTGAGGACACATGCAACTAAGCCTAGAGCCAGACCTCTGTGTTTGCTGCGTGATGCTCATACCACAGCATCTGAAACACGACAAGGTGCCTCTTCTGTGTCAGACAAGGTTCATGATGCTGCCAAGAATAAGACATAGAGAGACACAGAGAGGATTTGAGCCCCTTGAGCAGAAGGCACATCCTTCTGTGGCAGCATTTCTTTGGGGGTGGGGGGGAATACTTGCTGTATTGTCAGTTGACAGTAACAGCAGTAATGGGGATCTGAGTCTGGCATATGTGGATCAGCCTCTCGGCATCCAGGAGACCATTGATATTCCTCCATATCAGCTGCTGGAAGGTCTTACACCAGCAGACACAACCCATACCTGTTCTGGAGATCCCCCAGGCCAAAACAGTTCTACAGTCTCCCTGTAAGACTGCCAAGAGACTGGCAAACCAAAAGCAGCTACTCTTAAGGAGTTTGTGTGTGATCTGTTATGGGAACCTGGGCACCCTGGTTTCTCTAGGGGTCCAGCATCCTCCTCCCAGCCTGTCCTGACATCACTCTCACCACCAGCCTTGGTGCTGATGGCTCTTGCACAGGTCTTGTTTGCTGGCCCTTTCTACCAGTGCTCATGTGCTTTCTGCCCTACCCCTGATGGCCAGCACCAGTCTGTCATCCAACTCTGTGGCTGGCACTGGAGCTTCCAGCCCTCCAGGGCCCAAGGACCCTGCAGGATCAGACCCTTTCTCTCCAGCTACCCGTGGGACAACCATGTTCTGGGAGTACCACTCTCAGACCAAAGTCCAGCTCTTATCAGAGCACTCCTCAGCCCCTTTCAGCCCATACCTGAGTCAAAGGAATCTTATAGGACCCCTCTGCTGCTATAGTGCCCCAGTCACTCAGTGACACATGACACATTGAGTCAGTGCCTGTCTCCTTCAGCTCAGTGTCAGGTCACTGGAACTGAGAGCTTTCTCCTCACAGTTTGCATGCTTCTGCCACCCCTTGCATGTGTTGGGCTCCTGGGTACCTCTTTGGTCTTGAGAAAACTCACTGCAGCCCTGGGATGTTCGGGAGGCTATCACATATTTTTCCATTGGATTGAAAGTGTGGCATGAATGCTGCAATGAGGAGTCAGAATGTAACCTGGTTTGCTTGCATGGACTTTGGTAGTTGATCCACCTCACCCTCTGTGTTGCAAAACACAGAAGCTGTGACATCAAAGACATCCTGTGGCATCAAAGAGATCGCTTAAGTAGGTATTGGCCAAGGCACCGACATCCATTACCATCTCTGCAGGTAGCTGAGGATGTCCAAAGAGCATCCCATCTTTTTCCCAGGAAGGATCTGGAGGCCCCGTGAAAGAGAACACACTTCTCTACAGCTAATGCTGGCCAGATACAAGATGCTAGCTGCCAAATATGCCCGTCAATCATATAGACTAAATCATTGGCTTGTTGAGTTTTTTTTAGCTGCAATGCAGCCCACAGCTTCAGTCAGCATCCACCAGTGTCGTTCCTGACTTTCTAATCCAGGTTTCTCTGGGATACTCTACTATCTACTGAGGATTGTCATCCAAAGGTCACTTGCCTTTTAACACTGTAAATAAACAAACAGGCTGCAGATTTGTCCAAAGACTCCATAAAGCTATGATTTCCCAAACATGTTTCCATGGGATTCTGGGAAGCAGGCCACCACTAGACTCTCCTCAGTTCCACATCAGAGACCCGTGGTGACTCGGGCACTTCCCATTCAGCAAATTCTCTAAAAAAAAGGATTTCAAAGGAGCCTCCCAATGGATGTCAGGAAGCCAGACATGCTGCTTCCTCCCATCACTTCTGCAGAGACATGTTTTGGTTTTGCCCAGATCTACTGGAAGTTGTGAACTTTCTGTTTTCTAATCCTCTTCTCCTCAACCCTTGTGGGGATTTGTCATCTCAGATAAATGAGTCCCTCTCCTAAGACCACTCTGACATGTGGTGTACCCCGGCCCTGGGAAGATAACGTGCTGTTTCCAGGCATTGCAGAGGGACAGAAGTCTGGAGCCACTGCTTCCTCCGACAAGAAAGGAAGCACATTTGGTGCCCACCCTGGACTTAAGGCTGCGCAATTTCATAATCAGAATGGATCTCAGGTTGGCGCCTTGGTAGGAGCAATCATGGCCTTTTGTGGTGGAAGATTGACTCTTTCCACATGGTGCATCTCACACAAAGCCTGCCAAGCCATGGGCACCATCTTTTTCTGGTTCAGGGTTCTGTTGCTTGGCCCTTCCATAGCCACAAGGTGTTAACTTGGGAACTGTCACCTCTGTCCCAATCACCCAGAGAAGGGCAGCTCCACTCCTTCCCCTCTGGAGCTGAGCTTAGATCTCTTTTAGCTCCCTGAGCTTCCCAGTGAGTGCCAAAAGTCTTGCAGCTCATCCCCTGGGAACCTCACTTCCTGTCCAGGCTCCTGCCCAGTGCTTTTGCTCACACCACGTCCCCTGCCAGACCTTCCCTTCTGTCTCCCTGGTTTCTGTTTGCAGTCCCTCGTCAAAAGTTATCAGTTACCTCTTATTAGTAAGTAACTTCTTTTTGCTTGTTGTGTTTGCTTTAGCTCTGGGCAAACAGCAATCAGGACCTTTTACACAAGGTCCTTTTGGTGGGTGCTCTATTTCAGGAACAACCAGACCAGCTGATCTCAAGCTGCACAGCTGATAATCCAGCCATCAAGTCATAGCACAAGTTAAAGTCTGCAAATCAATTATAGGGCACCTCAAAATGTCAGAATAAAGCAGAAGATTGTGACTAACTTCAGACTTGATGCTGCAAGGAGTAAAATATGAAAATGGCATCACTCAGAGAGAAACGTGGTATCACAGAAATCTGGAAACAATGGAAAATTCCTTTCGCAAGACTAACTCAATGATTCTGCAGAATAGTGTTTTCTATTCCTACTTCTCTTGGTAAGTGGAGTTTGCACCCCCAAGACATGTCAAAACAGACAAGAAAAGCAATGTATGAAGGCTGTGTGCGAGGTGACTGCTGCGGGTAAGTCTGGAACCCGGATGAAGCTACCTAATGCCTAACACAGACAAGGGAGTATTTAGTGAGCTGCGCTTCTTCATCCCTGTCCTGTGCTACTCCTGTCATAGCCTGCCTCTCCTTCCTCATGGCTCTGCTGGCGTTCCACACGACCCTGTCAGCCCCTCTGCCTGGGGTAGCCATGCAGGCAGTTCTGAGAAGATGCCCCGGTGCTGCTCTTGCTCCGGTCACTGTTATTTCTGTGGCGGGTCCTGTTCTGGGAGATGACGAAAATGCCATTTGCAGGAGTCAGCATTTCAAATGGGTCGTTTGAACGTCACAGGTGTCTTTGCTAAAGATAGCTGGTGCTGAGTAAAATGGTACCTCCAAACCCTGCATTTCATAACATGCTCACTCAGCATAATAACCCCTCAGCCCAAGTGCCCCCCAGTGCCAGGCGGCCCCTGGCACTTCTCTGGGCTCTCTTTGGGACCACCCCCTGGGAAGCAGGATGGGAATAAGTGTCTGTCCTTTGCTGTTTCCTAGAAGAAAACATTTCCTAGACAGGGATGCGATGAAGGGTGGTTTTGGGGACTAGAAGGGAATAGCACCAGGGTGCTGAGGCTTAGAGTGCAGAGTGGATGTGGATGGAAGGGGAGAGCAGTGAGTTCAATGTGTCCCCTGGGTGAAGCTGGGAGAGGGGGAGCTCATGGTGCTGGGTGGTGGAGCCGTACGTGCCTCCCCACCATGGTTCCATCTCCCTTCTCTCTCTCGTCTTCTTTCACCCACACTCTCACACCACTCTCGCACTGCTGATTCAGGGGAAAGAAAGGTTGGTGCTTTCTGCTTGGACCGGGCACCACAAACTGTTTTTCTTGAAGAGGAGGAAAAAACACCTCCTGCTAACCGTCACAAGTTCTCCCCCATCTTCTCTCCTCTCTTCCTCTCTCACATGATCCCATGGGCTGTGTAACACAGAGGGGCACAAAGGACCACTTCAGAGCAGTTCCCTGGGGATGTGGAGGCACACAAGGTTGCACCAGGTTCCTGTGCACCAATACAACTCTTCAGGAGGCTGAAGAGCTGTGTGCGATAAAAGAGATGAGAGCTGTCACCACAGCAGGGGCTGCTGAAATGAGGCGTACCACTTGCTCTCTTTTATCCTCCACCTTCACCACCAGCTGAGGAAAACTAGAGAGTGAGCAAGGATCCTTCCACAGTAAAGAAGTGCCTGCTCTGAGTCACGTCCCTTCCCTCACCATCAGCCCACCCTCATGGCATGAGCTGCCAAGGGGCTTGGCTGTCTGACACCCATCATGAAGGGCTGATTAAGTCTGAAAGAGCCAGAGTCAGTGGGTTGTTGGAAAGTGTGAGCCACAACAGTGGTGGGTTCTCTGAGGCAAAAGGGGCCCCAAGCTGAGACACATGGATGGAAATGTATTGCCCTATGCAAAGCTTATCAGCTACATGGGAGCTGGGATGAGCACCCTCAGCACACAAACTCAGGTGGGTTTTCCCCAGTGCTGCTGGAGAAGGAGGGTCCCTTCCTCACCCCCCTCGCAGTGCCAGTGTGCAGACCCTCTTCTCATTGCTGGCTGCTTCTCCTGGATGCTCCTCTCTACCTCCTTGGACCACCTCAGCTTTGTCCTATATTACTCCAGGGCTCTGGATTGATGGGTCACATGTGGCCTGGTTGGAGGTCACCACAGACTCTTTCCTCATGCTGCCTGTGAAACGGGCACATTTGAAGGATTAAATGGAGGGAGAGGGAGGAAAAAACCCAAACACAACAAAAATAAAAGAACAGCAGAAAAAAGACCAACGTGTTCTCAAAAGCCCTGAAACAATTAGTGAGAAGCTGAAAGAGGCGGAAAGATCAAACCAAAAAAGGTAAGAGATGAAAGAAAAACATGAAGGGCACTTGCTGGGAAGTGTCTTCTACACTTTTTCCACTGTCTATGTAGAAGCGAAACCTGTAAGAAAAACAACAGCGACCCAAAGAATTTCCACTCAAAGATGCTTAGAGCAGTGTCTCTGGTCCCTCCCTCCTCTCTCACATTGGCTTCAGCTCTGCCTGCACGTGCTGCAGACTTTATACTGGTTTCTTGGCCATGACGCATCCTCTTAGTGATATGGGGAAATCAGCTGCCCACCTGCAATATAAGGGCATCTAGGGAAATGCTTTGATCAGAAAAAGAGGGGCAGCAGAAGAGCAAGCACGTCCAGCTGCCCCTCTTTGTTCATCCTCCCACTCCAACATCTTCTTTGCTTGTGCCTCATTTTTGCTGATCTCTTAAAGATTTGGACCTGACCAAGCACAGACCTGAGTGGGAAGACACAGCCTCTTGCCTCTGCTGGATGCCACCATGAGGCCTGTAACCCTGGTGCTGTTCCTCACCTTCACTCTGCTGGCTTTCAATGGTAAGAGGGGCTGAATATATTAGGGAGGGCAGAGTAGCTCAGTAAGCTGAATCTAGCTGTTACTTGGTCTCTGACAGGTCTGGAAGGGAGATTGTGCCCTTCTAACTCCACTGAAGATGGGCAGATATTGCTCTCTGCTCTGTGAGTCCCACCCTTTGCTCAGCCCTCCATCTCATTACAGCTGGCCACATCCTACCAGGAGCAGCAGAGGTGAGAAGCAGAAAGCAGAAAGTATGGGCCAGAGTGGGCAGTTCAGCTGTGTTGCCTTGCTACCTGAGCCGCAAAAAGATGGGGAAGAGCTGGAAGCATCTGCCTGACAAGACATCTGTGCTGTGGAAGCGGCTTGGGAGAAGGTACTCCAGGGCCAGGACAGATCCATGTCCTTGTGGGGGGACTGGGGAGGGTGTGAGAGACTTTGAGCCCCTATTCTCCTTCCCCACATTCCCTCCTTCCTGCTTCCCGCTCCTTGATCTCGTTGGTGCCTCCAGCACGAGCCACTCACTTGTCCCACCCGCAGCACCCACCAGGAGCCACATATAGTGCTGGAGGTGGAGGGCTCGGGGCTCCGGAAGACGGCGCTGCCCATGAAGCCCCGAGTGTCAGTCCAGGACTCTGCCTTACGCAATGGCAACTTCTCCCTGCACATCAGCCCTGTGCGGAGCGAGGACGCCGGGCTCTATGAGGCGCAGGTGGTGTACAACACCAAGGTGCAGAGCTGCCACGTGGACCTGGGGGTAATCACAGGTAGGAGGAAATGGAAAACCTAGGGATCACTGGGTTTAGGACTGGGGAGGTTGTAAGGGTGGGACGGAGAGGAGATGCCATGTCTACCAGAGCAGGTTAGAGCACAGGCAGATGCATCCTGGAAGCACACAGCTTCCTGATGTCTGCTCTCAGCTCTGGAGAAAGGGCTGCTTGAGGGACAGAGCTAGGACAGGAGGGACAGTCCCCTTGTGATCCCAGCTTCCCCCTCTGCCACTTACTTTTCCTTACAGTAACCCTCAGTCCGCCCAGCCCTGTGGTAGAAAACGAGCCGCTCTTGTTGCGGTGCAACTCCAGCCACCATGCAAGCCTTGTGGAGACGTGCTGGTTCCACAATGGGCACCTGGCCCCCACCTCTGGGACCTTCTGCTCCTCGCATGGGGCTCTCTCCATCCTCCGGCCAGCCATGAGTGATGCGGGCTCCTGGCGCTGCCAGCTCAGATACTCCGATAACGAGATCATTTCTGCTATGTACAACCTGCAAATTCTAGGTGAGCTCAGCCTCTGCATTGCTACTGCTGCATCCCAAAGTTGCTCAGCCTGATATTACTGGCCAAACCTAGTGGCCTCAGCTTCTCAGCTCCCACCCACCCTGTCCTCACTTCCTTGTGGAGCTTTTTCCAGCTACCACCCCACATTGTCCTCTCTCTGGCTCAGGTTTTGATGGCCCAGCCAACCCCGTGGTCTATGCTGCAGCTGGTTCTGCAGCTGATTTACCATGCACCCTGAGCTACCTTCCTAGCGCCTTTGGGATCAATGTGGTGACAGCCCACTGGAGCCACCTTGCAGGAGGACACATGCAAGACTGGGGCATCGCCCACAATTCGAGCAGCAGAAGCTTCCCCCTTCATCTCCCTGCGGTGGGGCCAGGTGATGCAGGACAGTACCGCTGTGCTGTCTCTGTGGGCAGCAGGACGATCAGCAGGGACGTGACCCTGGCAGTGGTTACAGGTGAGGGGAGAGACAGGGAGGTGCATAACTCCTCATGGGTCCCACACTGCTTGCAGATAAACCTCCTCACACATCAGTGCATGAGCATGGGTTGCTTCTGCTTATAAGTTCCCACCCAAGGTTGGGAAACAAGTTCTCTGTTCAGGGCATTGCACTACACTGGACTCTGCTGAAAGCAGGGGTTTTCCTGGAGAACTTGATTCTTCTTCTAGAGACTGAGGAAGACAAAGAAAATAAATTAGAGGGGGTAAAAAAGGAGGTGTTTAGCAGAAGAAGGAGGGATAACAAAGAGTTGTGGACCTGCGTGTAGTCATTCCTGAGGGTATTGTTTTTTCCTTTGCTGCAGTCACTCCAAACATCCAAGGACCGGTTTCTGAGGGGTGTCACTTGCTGCTCACCTGCAGCCTCACACACCCTCAGGGACATGAACGTTTCCAGTGGAAGCAGCTTGATTCACCCCCCACTAACAGCAAGCTGGCTGTGGCCACCTCCCATAACCTGGGGGGCTACAGATCCCAGATGGGCCCTACCTTGGAAATACGCCATGTGTCACAAAAGGATTCGGGCACATGGGAATGCAGTGTATATGGCCCAGAAGGCAGACTGGGAGCAGTGGAGTATGGTCTGCAGATCACAGGTACTGTCCCCCATGGATCCATAGCCAAATCCCTTCTTCTCACCCTATTCAATTCCCTACTGCCCTTTCCTGTCTCAGCCTCACCCTGTTCATCTCCCCTTTGACAGCTTGGATCCTATCTTGCTGTCATCTTGTCTTAGCTCTCATCAGTTCCTCCTGTTGCTGCTCCCAGCACCCTGCACCCTTTTCCTGTTTGCTTGTATTTGTGCAGTTCCAGCCTTGCCCCAGTGCAAAATCAACCTTACCCTTCTTCCTAACAGTGGTTCCTCCTTACAGGTGCCCAGGTCTCCAGCCCTCCCACCATCTTCAGTGGGCAGGTTACTTTTGGGCTCACACTCACCTTCTTTCTCCTGCTTACAGTCTGTGTTCTGGCTCTGGCCCTACAAAAAAGGGTAAGTATCCATCACCTCATTTCTGTTAGTTTTCCTGTACATCAGCCCTTATTTGACCTTACCCTGGGTGTCCTAGAGACAGCAGTGAAATGTCCCAGGGGCACAGCAGCCAGAGGAAGAATGGGAATTGGGCAGCCTTTGGGGGTGTCATGGACATGAAGCAAAAGCTGTATCCTGGGCACCAGCAGGTCTGACTAACCAAAGCATTCATATGGCGGATGCCAGACGCTTCAGAGGAGGAGTAAAACCCCCTAGGGGGCAATCACAGACCAGCCTTGAAAAGCTTCTTGTTAATTCTCTCAGAGATCAAGCCATGTTGTAATAGGGGAGGGTTAATTTCCAGGCTTTTGTAGGTGTCCTTTCTTATTCCTTAACTGGATGCTTTGATGTAACAGTCTCCTGTTCCATATAAATGCCTGCTGGTCCCCTGATGCTGATCTCTATGCTGGTCTGTTGTGGCTGGCTCAGACTTCCAGCAACTAACTGCCTTAATTTGCTCAGCTTGCTCCAGTATCTTGTCTCCTGAAAACTCTGCCTTGCCTTTATGATCCCAAAGACCAGACCAGGATTGACCCCTCCCCAGCATGCCACTGGAAAAAAAACATGCAGACAAGACAAGACTGTTTCTCAGCAGTTTTCATACTGTTTCTCTGCAAATCCTTTACATGTCAGATTCTTCCTTTAGGGTTTCCCTTTGCTGGCAAACGACACTTTTTGGGAGTAGCTGTGATGTAGTTGCCCTCTACTTAGCTTCTTGGAAAGGGCCTACAATGAAAATCCCCTTTCAGTGCAGAAGGGACCAGGGGCTCAGATCTCAGGTTGGGAGAGCTTGCCCTGGTGAAAGAACTGGGTGCCCTGAACCTGCCTTGAGCTGAAGATGATGGATGTGACAGCACTGATAAAAACCCTTAGCAAATCCCAGGGGCTGGAGGCTGAAGGCAGCATCAGAACAGAAACAAAATTGACATTTTATAGAAACCGCTGTGGGTATCACTAGGACCCCAGACTGGACCTTTGTCACTGGTTCTTCATCACTGGTCCTTAATCAGCACTGGTGGTAAAGGGTAATCTGAGGCAGAAATCAACACTTTCAGGGTGGCTTTCGAGACTATGCAAGTGCAGGACAAGATGATCAGAACCACCCTTTCTGGCCCAAAACCTTGGAAAGGAACCTCTTGACTGTATAAGAGTAAAGCCTCAGCTAGCAGCAAATAGCTGGACCTGGGTGTCACTAAACAGGATATTTACCACCTCAAAGCATTTGTATATGCCCTTACAGCCTGCTTTGCCAAGTAAGTAAAGCTCTTCTGTTGCAGCACAAATTCTCCATCCACAAGTGGTCCTCATGCCCTTCTCTGCACAGTCTCCCCAGAGGGCTCATCCCAAAGGATGAGAGGTCAGATTAGGTGTCTTGAGCACAGATTTTAGCCCTTCTCTTGTTTTCTCTCTGCGGGCATTCTGTGAGATTACATTTACTCTTCTTGCATGGGTTGGACACTGGCTGCTCACTGGCATCCCTTGATGGGTTGCATTCCATTCACCTGGTCATTCAGGTTGCTGCTCCATTCTCCTATGGGTCTTGGATGACATTTTCTTCCTCTTTCTTCCGATTGAGGCTCCTTAGCTTTATCAGCTATATAATTCATTAGCACTTCCACAGTCTCTGTGCTATTAATGACTGGTCCCACGCCTATCTTTGAAGACTTGTGCTAATAATTTCTCTACAGCCTGACAGAAATCTGTCAGCAAAATCCCAGTCCCTTCCTCTTGGCTGACATCACACCTACCATGCCATTCTTCCACTAATCTCATCTTTCTTGCTGTATTAATTCTCTGTGTGTCACCATATACTTTTCCGTTATCAGGAGCCCTGGGATCTACCTCTTTTCCATTGTCTAGAAAGTCACTTGTTAAAGCAAGATGTGAAAGTGATTCTGTCTTTCATTTATTCTTACCTCGTTTTGCAGGAAACTTCATGCCTTTAACTATTTTCCCTGAAAAGGTGATGTGAAATCAGGCATACCATTGAACCTGGCAATGGCCTGACCATTTCCCACATCATTTTTTACTCTCTCTTGAGCATGTCCTGTCTTTGTTATTCCTTATGCCTATGACACCACAAAGGATAGTGTTGAGCCAGCCTTTCCCAGAAGAAACTGCATGTCTCGGAGAGTGGGACTGGGGCTCTTCTGTGGCTGTAGGAGGGAACAGGAACCTTGTGGCTGCAAGCAGTAGGACCACGTCTTCCATGGCAGCCCAGACTTGTGCCGTTCAGTCTCCCTCCCATGCTTGATATTGCCTCTTTCTTCCCTTTCAGGCACGGTCTCCTGCCTTCCCAGCGCTGGATGGGATGGTTGCAATCACTGTGCCGAGGAAGAAGGAGGCAGAGGAAAACCAGAAAGAGAAGATCCAGCAAACTGAGTGCTGATGGGAGCAGGACCCAGTCTGCATGGGATGATGACGCTCTGTGTGCCATGCTGCAGAGAGATAGGCACTATGCAGACCTCTCAGGAGGGTCTAGGGATGGTGTGAACATAGCAGGAGGCTGTGGGAGATCTGTACCTGCAAAAGGGCTGGAAGCTGCATACCAGGGCAAAACAAGACTCACCTCTGCAGTAGGTTGGCAAGCAGCACAGATGCTTTGGAGCAATCGGGACTATTTGAGTCAGTAACTATTGCCTACTTCAGTGACACCTCTCCCTCCCACCCCTTGCCCCTCCTTCATGGCCTCTCTCACAGCCTTTCAAAGCTGGGACACTTGGATGAAGGAGATGGCTGGAACCCAGCTTCCCTGCAGCCCAATGGCGTTTTCTCCACCCCCCCCCCCCCCCCCCCCCCCTAGCCATAGGGAATTCACCCACACTGCCCTGCTCTTGCGCTCATTCAGTGGCAAAGGGGACCCCACAGAGGATTGCACATGTTGCACATTTTGAGCGCTTTATTTTATTAGAAACTCATTTTAGAAACTAAAATAAACCTGTCTGACAAAAACACCCGCTGTCCCCTGTGTGTGCCTGGGGGGATCGCACCTGGTGATGGTGCTGAGTGTACCTCTTGCCTGTGGCAAGCAGCTTCTAAGGACTTTCCTGCCTGCTCTTTCTCTTTCAGTTCTGTGTTACTGAAGTTGCCCATTCATTTCTGACATTTTCACAGTGGGAAAGGGGAAATTAAATGCCACTAGAGAAGAAAGAATCACAAGTTAAATCTCCTTTTTTTCTGTGTTTCAGAGTCTTTTGTTTTTTCTCCTGTCTGCCTGCCCCTGTTGATTCATTTATTCCTTTAGCCCTCACATTTTCCTGATAGATCTTTGATTCATGTTATGGCTCTCTGTCACTCTCCTCCTGCTAAAGGGTGTACTTAGAAAGCATGAGTCCACCAGGCCCCATCTCTCAAGACCCCCAATATGTTTAGGTTTCATGTAGTTAGAGAATGTTCTTCACCTCCTCTCCAAACAGCCATGGAGGACAGCAGTACTGTGCTTGACCAGTCACTGCATGCCACCCCAGAGAAAGCTTCACTAGTAAAGAGAGTCACGTGTAGTTTCTCCCATATGGGTCCTTAAGCTGTGGCTGCTTAGGGAGATGGTGGTACAAAAGCTGATCTCTCAGTGTTTAGGATGGAAGATTCTCTTGACTTGCGGAGAGGGCTTCACTACCAAGCCAGTTTTTCATTATTTCAGCAGGCACATGAAGAGGCTTTCTTGCTGTGTGGCTCTCACCTTTCTCCCCCAAGAGCTGGGGGAGACAGGTACTCAGGTCCTTCAGGCACAGATAGTGAATGCACTCAGGGATCTTCATACTGCAAGTAGTGGAGCAGCACCCAAGAAGTCACAATTAGCCTATTCTGTGGAGCATGTTTGGACTCCACAGTGATTTAGCTGTTCAGCTATCCATGTCTTTTACTGAAAAGGATACCCATTTCTCCACCGAGTCCTAGAGAAATGCAGCTGAGGTGTGAGGTAGACTTGTCTGCTTCAACTGTCCCATGCAATCACAGACAGACACTGAAATAGGAACAACATAAGGCAGCACAGTCCAGCCTGGTACCAGGCATCTTCCTAGGCAAATGATAATGCTGCAGGTGTTTTCAGGTTGGGGTAATCTGTCAAGCTCAGTGTCCTCTCTCTGCCAGATGCTTTGGAGGTAGAGGAAAGGTGGGTTAGGCCCAGCGGGGCTAAGGGGCAATAAAGCATTCAGCAGAACTACATCATATTCTCCCCGTGCCTGGCAGCAGTTTACTCTCTCTTCTCATATACAATGGGACGCTCTCTCTCTCCTCCTGTAGGTAATAGTGTTAGCATTGCTTGTTACCAGCTCGAATGTTCTCATTGCTCAGATGTGTGCCTGGTCTGTCTTTAAACTTTGCTGTTTTCTTGTAGTCTCTGACTTCCTCTGGCAATCAGTCCTCAGGTCAGCTTACTCACTGTGTGAAAATGGTTTCCCTTTATCAGTTTTGAATTCAAAGCTTTCTGCTTTCATCATCTGTTTTCTCCTGTCACAAAGGCTGGAAGAAGGACTCCTAATCTATCATCTCTTAGCCAGTCACTATTCTACTGCCTTTTATCACATCCCTTTTTCTATCTTCCTCGTCCCCTCCTGACTCACTGCTGTTCAGGTACAAATCGCAGATTTTGGGGACTTCCTCCCTTACAGTTTGCTCAGGTCCATCTCTATGCATGGTTAACTCTCTTTGGATCCTTTGCTCTGGAAGAGGAGGCAGCAGCCCAGTGGGAAAGGAGTGCTGCCTTACATGGAGGCACGGTGCCTTCTCCACGCCATTTCCATCCTGCCCTTCACGGCTCCCAGTGTCTTGTCTGCTTTTCTGACTGTTGTTCCCCACTCAGTGATGCTGAGCTTCTACCGAGCTGTTCACTGTGCTCTTGGTGAGACATCTGTCATGGTGCCTGGAGCTCGTCCCCTCACCTGGTACAGTTACAGTAGGCCAAAGCCCAGAAATATTTATGCAGTTTACATTTTCCCTCCAGCTACATGATTTTGGGAGCAGTGATGCTGAATTTCATTTGCCTTCCTGTTGCTGATGAGCACAGCTTGCTTACATGTCTCCAAAGCTCGTCATTATCTCATCTTCTAACAAATTCAAATAGCTTCATGTTGTCTATATACTTGGTCTTCTTGCTGCTTACCTCCTTGAACACTAGATTCACATATCTTAATTCAGGCTCTTTTGAGCCCCACTGCTGACAACTGGCAGTTTAATCCTCCTCTTTGCTTCCAGTGTCAGGTGCACAGCAGAGCTGTTCTACTCATCCCTGTGCAGGGTCAATCTGTTGCCCCTGTTAACCCTGAAGCTTCTAGGGGACAAGGAGAAGGTGTGAGCTGTTCAAGATGGCCAAGCACTGGATTATTTACTGCAAGTCTTACTTCATGAATCTGATCACACTTGGAGCCAGTTTGACCAGAGGAATTTACGCAGTTATGTTTGGTTACTACAAGAGTTTGTTCGGTTACTACAAGAGTAAGTTTGGCTACTACACTGCAAGACCTGGGTGTGCAGTAGGTACCTCCACAATCATTATAACATTGGTAGCAGTTCCTGAAAATACTTTCTTTGTGATAGAGAGAACAATGGTGTCTGAGGTGTAAAATATGTGTGACACCATCTATGAGGCCTCAGATATGGTTGAGTATAAAGACAAATTCCACCAGCTCTGTCTGAAGTATGACATCTGAAGCTTCACAGATGTTGAGACTTGCTTTCGTAACCAGCAGAGCAATTCATGCAGATGAGCATCACTGACAAAATACAGGGCATCAACAAAAGCCACAGGTACGGTCACTGAGCTGCTTGACAGACCTCAAGGAAATCTGAATCAGGATGGCACAAGGTAAATCAGTAGAGTTGAAGTGGAAGGACCAAGAGTCTGTACAATAAAGCAAACAAATCTGGAAGTCTGCCCCAAGTGGAGTCAATAAGTAGGAACAGCAAATAAAGAGCAAATAAAGCAAATGTCATGCGAAGGAAAGAGACGGGATGCTTTTCCACACGGATACAGCTACAGGTGCAAAAATCATAGATGAATATTGTCAATGGACCAGAATGTGGTGGGTTGACCCTGTCTGGAAGCCAGGTGCCCACAAGCCACTCTATCACTCTTCTCCTCAGCTGCACAGGGGAGAGAAAACGGAATGAAGGCCTCATGGGCTGAGATAAGGACAGGGAGATACACTCACCAGTTGCCATCATGGGCAAAACAGACTTCATCTGAAGAAAATATATGTAGTTTATTACCAAACGAATCAGAGTTGGATAATGAGAAATCAAACCAAGTCCTAAAGCACCATCACCCCACCCCTCCCTGCTTCCCAGGCTAACTTCACTCCTGATTTTCTCTTCCACCACAGCGGTGTGGGGGTACAGGGAATGGGGGTTGTGGTCAGTTCATCACAGATTGTCTCTGCCCCTTTCACTCCTCAGGGGAAGACTCCTCACACTCTTCCCCTGCTCCAGCATGGGGTCCCTCCTGCAGGAGACAGTTCTCTATGAACTTCTACTTGAGTCCTTCCCATGGGCTTCAGTTCTACATGAACTGCTCCAGTGTGAGTCCTTCCACGGGGTGCATCCTTCAGGAAGAGGCTGCTCCAGCGTGGGTCCCTTTCATGGGTTGCATCCTTCAGGAACAGGCTTTAATCTTTAATCCCAAATTAATCTTTTGTTGTAAAAATCCCCCAATACTATCAGAAAGAAAGTAATCAGAACTAGGTCCAGCTGTTCTGCATCCAAGATGTCTGAGGGATTTCAAGTGAGGGGCCAAGGAAGTGCTAGTGAATAGTGTAATCTGACGAAGAAGCAACTAGAAACAACTCATCTGTTGTGGTCTTGGCATGTTCTGCACAGCCTTTAAGAAATAATAAGAAATTGGAACCAAATCTGGAATTCCCTAGGCCACGGAGGCACTCTGATTTCTTACCTGCCTGGCCAACTAGTAGGAAGATTATCAGCACCAATTCTGCCAAGAAACCTCTCATGCCTTACTACTCTACTTGGATTTCTTCAACACTTCAGTGCAGCAATGAAGAAACACAGAATATCTGGGGTTCTGCATTTTTGCCTTCCAAAGGTTCTCTCAAATCAAGCTCCTCATGGGAATGCTGGTTTAGGACCTACATTTTTTGCCACCCACTAAGATTCAAGGCATCTGGGACAGTTATTACATAGCTGTTGACTCCACCATGTTCAAGAGCTTCTATTCCTAGGTTTCCACCTTGCTGGCCTGTCAGTTCAATGCAACTGGCTCCAAAAGCTGTGTGTAGTCTGACATGGATGTCATTCCACCTAATGGGATCAGTTTCAGAGGGTCTTGCAGTAAGACAACATAGGACACTCTCAGTGTGCAGGAGAAACAGTAGGAGGTGAAAGCACCAGGGCAGCTTTAGGAAGGACTTGTTCATTCTCGTTCTTACAGAGGTTCCTCTTCTTTTACAAGCACTGGGTGTCTTCCTCTCTTGTCACCAGGGCAGCAACCCCTGCTTTCATGGAACATCGAGGAGGAGGCACCAGTAGACCCCTACCAAGCTGCAGGGGCTGCAGGAGCTCAGCCTGGACCCCCCGTTCAGGCACTCCCAGCCCTTCGAAACCTGCCCCCGGGTAAGCGCAGGACCGACGGCCCCCCCCTGCCCACCCCCCCAGTCAGCCCCAGGCATCCCGCATCCCAAAGCCCCGGCTGCCCGCTGCCGAAGGCTTGTTCCCCCATCACCAGCGGGTGATGCAGGTTGCGAGGGGAGCCTGGGCTGTGGGGTGATTGCGGGGGGCAGCACGGGGGGGCACGGCTGGGTCTGGCCGGCCCTCGCTCCTCGCCCCTCACCGTGGCTTAGTGCCTTCATCTCCCTGGACCAGGTTTGTGCCGCCATCTAGTGTCCACGCCGGACAGGAATTCCCCCTCCCTCGCGCTTGCACTATCGGGAACATCCATCATTTGTTCCTCCTGCGCTGTGAGCACCCGTGACTCAGCTCTCCAGTGACCGGCTGATGCGCTCGGGGCCTTTTTCCCCTTTGCTTCAGCCTAAGGAAGTTAATGCAAAAATACTTATAATTACTACTCAGAAGCAAAACCTTACGGCATGTGCTGTTGAATCACATCCCACTTCAATGCTCTGAGCCTCAAGCTGCTTCCAGCATGATATTCCAGACCCTCTGTACTGATGAAACCTCTCCAGTTGTGCATCATAACAAATACTGTCACCAACTTTTCCCCCTTCTTTTTGCCAAGGTCATTAATAATCATAAAATCACAGACTGGTTTGGGTTGGGAGGGAGCTTAAAGGTCAGGCAGCTCCAACCCCCTGCCACAGGCAGGGACACCTTCCACTAGAGCAGGTTGCTCCAAGCCCCTGTGTCCAACCTGGCCTTGAACACTGCCAGGGATGGGGCAGCCACAGCTTCTCTGGGCACCCTGTGCCAGCGCCTCAGCACCCTCACAGGGAAGAGCTTCTGCCTAAGAGCTCATCTCAATCTGCCTTTTGTCAGCTTAAAGCTGTAAGAAGATAGTAAATAATACCTGTCTGATACAGCTCCTTAAAAACTCTCCCATCAACTTCTCTCCTACCTGTTGCATTTCTCTCACATCTTTAACATCAGCTTTGTTTTGTTTAGGCTCACATTAGCCCCTGTCACTCTTAGTGACACACTTTTGCAGTTCATGATTCTTGGACTGTCCCTCTCTCCAGTGCCCCCAAGCAGTCCCTGACACATCTGGCTAGTATTTCTCCATCAGACTTCATACTTCCTGGCAAAATACAAGGGACCCTTTGCTAATGAAGAACATCTCTGGAGATTTCCCCACTTTCCACTGTGATCAGCAAATGAACCTTCATGATAGCTGCTTAGAGAGTCTTCTCTTCCCAATTAAAACTTCTGCAGAGAGACTCCAAGCACTTACAGAGAGATATCTCCCGCCAGCACAACCTAGGAGCCTTTCCTCCTTTTCAAGGTCCATAGATAGCTGTGCTGGGGCAAACCACCAGGCCCCCTCACCAGGTAGCTGGTTGTTTCTAGCTCTGCATGTCGAGCACCAGAAATGCCTCTCATCGAGCACCAGATACTCTGTTGCAAAGAGAAAGCTCCCAGCCTTTGAAGCCAGTGACATCCAGGTGCCTGAAGATACTGTTTTCATGCTGTGTTCAACACTAGTCCTTCCTTCTCTCTGATACCACTGAGCAATAACCAATTTTCCAATACATCTGGGTATCCTTTACCCATTGGAGTTCACAGGCACACTCCTAAGCCCTCACTGACATGCAAGGAACTTGGTTTTAAGGACACCACCTCTGGAGGTTTCTTGGCTTTCCCCTGGAGTCCATAGAAGGTCCTTCTCAACATTCGATTTCTGAGCACCCTTTCTACCCTTTTTAGCCCTTCCTCGGGTAGATGTTGTGTCCCTGCAGACTGTGACCTTGTCCTGATTTCGGCTGGGTTATTTAGTTGCCAGCTGGGTTTAAACTACAACAGACCACGTAGCACAGCCTGGGAGCCTTTTCTCTCCGCCCAGGTCTATGAGAATACCTTACTCAATAACTCCAGTTTGCAAAAATCATAGAACCCCAGCCTGGTTTGTGTCCGAGGGACCTTACGGCTCATCCAGTTCCAACCCCCTGCCATGGGCAGGGACACCTCACACACACTACAGCAGGTTGCTCCAAGCTGCTGTGTCCAACCTGGCCTTGAACAGTGGATGGGGCAGCCACAGCTTCTCTGTGCAAAATGTTGCTGGTGATGGAGTAGAGCAAAGACAGACAGCGTGTGGTGGTGGGGAATGCCTCTGCAGGGGAGACACAGGCCTGGCTGGGGCAGCAGTGTGCAGTGCTCAGGCTCTTCTTGCCACACTGCCACAGGGTCAGTGCGTGGTGCTGGGCAAGTCCCACTTCCCTATGGTGCAGTTCAGCAACTATCCCAGAGAAGGGAGAACCAGACTGGCACGGAATTTAAAAACCAGTTCCATATTTATGAGAAATCTGACATTCAGAAGTGAGACCGGCTGGCTGATATTATGCATCCCTCCTGGATTTGATGTTTAATTAATCGTTGCAAAGTACTTTGAGATGCTTGGATGAAAGTGATACAAACACGTTACTGCACGCTGTGGCCCTCAGCCGCAGAGGAACCTGCTCACCACACAGCTGGGAGAGATGAGGCTCCCTCCTGAATCCCTTCCCTGGGGTGAGAATGGGCCCATGTGGGGCTAAGCCTGCAGCTTTTGTCACCTCAGACTCACAGCCCTGCTCCTCGTGCAACTCTATAGCAAGTTCAAGTGCATTTCAGAAGCTTTATCCCTTCAGGGAATGCTATTTCTGGTGGATATTTGCAGTGACATAAACCAACTGCTTATAAAACAAGCCAGTGTTTCTAAATTACAGCTGGCTGGGGAGACAAATGCAAGCCAGGATCCGCGCAACCGAAGCATCAGCTCAATGCCACAAAGCCTCAAGCCCCAAGATGCCAGTGTCTTACAATCCCAACCAGACTTTTCTCAGCCCTGTTTTTCCACCAACATCCCCTCTCTGGCAGCTAGAACACACATTTCTATTTGCAGGCATGCGAGGGTGTTTTGAAGACACTGATGTGATGCAGGAGTCTCCCACAGGAGAGCTGTGTCTCAGAAATCAGCTCAATGCCACAAAGCCTCAAGCCCCAAGATGCCAGTGTCTTACAATCCCAACCAGACTTTTCTCAGCCCTGTTTTTCCACCAACATCCCCTCTCTGGCAGCTAGAACACACATTTCTATTTGCAGGCATGCGAGGGTGTTTTGAAGACACTGATGTGATGCAGGAGTCTCCCACAGGAGAGCTGTGTCTCAGAACAAGGCTTTGGACACTGGCAAAGCAGGCTCCTATCCCACCCCATCTCACCCCACCCCATCCCATCCTGTCCCATCCCATAGCCTGTATCCCACACTGGGAAGTTCAGGTCTCACACAAAAGGTGGCTCTTTTCCTGTCATGGGACAGTTTCATCTTTCTCCAAAGATGCACCAATGGACCAGCTACTGCACTCAAGGCCTCATTGGTGCTGTTCTTTTCACACGTGGTGCACATGATGAATTCAGCACTGTGTCTGCCTGTCCCTGCTGCTCCATGTGTCTGTCTGTCCCTGCTCCTCCAAAGCCTGGTTACTCCTTGTACCCCCATCCTCCAGACAAAGGGGCAAGTCACTGCCAGGAGGAGAAAAGTGGGTGGCACACAGATGAAATCTCAGCCATGTCTGGGGCTCAGTGGGTTTCCGCTGCCTTAGCTGAGGCCGGGATTCAGAGAGAGAGACACCAAATGTGGGTGGGAAACCACAAAAGCCCCCTCCTCCACCCTACAGAGAAGGGAAACAGCTGAGATTCAGTAGCGATACAGGTTACCTAAGAGGAGCCTTGCTTTGGGTTTGCATGGCAAGGTTTTGGTAGTAGAGGGGCAACATGGGTGGGTTCTGTGAGACGTGAGCAGGACACATGTGACATGGGGCCAGCTCAGCCAGAGCCATGTCCAGCCAGCTCCAAAACAGACGCACCACAGACCAAAGCTGAGGCAGTCAGCAATGCTGGTGTTGCCTCTGTGAGAATGTGTTTAAGAAAGGGTAAAAAAATCCTGCTCAGAAGCTGTGAGAGAAAGGAGCAAGAAAACATGAGAGAAACAGCCCTGCAGACACCAGGATCAGTGAACAAGGAGAGGGAGGAAGTGAACCAGGTGGTGCAGCTTGTCCACCTGCAGCCCATGGAAGCCCACATAAGAGTGGTCTGTTTTGGAAGGACAGTGCCCCATGCAGAGGACATCTTCTCTCATCTCACCCCAAATCTCAGCCATAGTCCACAGACAGGTGCCCCTAACATATCATCAGGGATCCCCTCTTCCTCTGTTATCATCCCTGTGCTACCCCTGGGGTCAGATCCATGGCCCACTTCTCAGAGGTGCCTCCTCTTAGTGGTGATGCAGGAGACAGGCAGGGAAACGGAGGTTGGCTTGGTCTTACAACGGATCAGAAACACAGGCTGGGTCGGGATCTGCTCAGCTAACACATTAATTTGTGAGCTTTCCTTGACAGTAGAGCAGAACCAACCATTTGCTTTTAAGTTTCAGCCCCGTCACAGCCTCCCATCAGCTGCCATATAGGCCAATAGGCTCTCTCTGTTTTACACACTCATTCTCCCCATGCTTTCAATCAGGTCTCCATTTCTGTTCACACCCAGAGTTGAAATCGCGCGCATCTGGAAAGTCACCTTCTGCGTAGAGGAGCTGGTGGATGTGAGCAGAACCTGGACTAGCAGCAAGACTTTTCTGATGCTCCAGCTGGAGAGGAGGAGACATCAAGGCTGACGGCTGTTGAGCTTCTTTCTGAACATTGACTTCATTCTTCTTTTGTTTAAGCTGTAGCTGGGTGAGATCAGTTACGGCAGGTGAAAAACACAAGGAGACAGAAACACAGAAGCAGAAAGGAAGGAAAAGAGGTAAGGAAACTTGCTTTCTTCCTTTCTTTGAGAAAAGAGGCCAATCTGTTAATCTGTTTCATTTTTTTTAATGTTACAAACTTTCTATTCCACATGAGTTGCTGTTTCAGCACGGAAGGATCGGTTTTGCCTCAATTAAAGATCTAACAGATCTTTTTAAACCACATATAGGGGAAAATATCCGATATGAGGGCCTGTCACTAGTGAATGTATATGCCCAAGGGCTGGAAATGCACTGGGGAACATCCCTCCACCAGCTGCCACTTGCTATTACCTTCTCCATGTATCCTCCAGGAAGGGGAACTTTATTCTAAATAAAGCCTGAAAAATCAGAAGATGCTGGTCTCCAGCTAAGCAGGAACATCTGTACGTGACATCTGTATGTGATGAGCCTGGAGGGGTCTGCTTTGCTAATCCAGGCTGATTGGCCCCTTGCCTGACACTGGCTGCCGATGCAGCCTGATCCACTAGCTGACAGCTGAGCGAGCAGGTTTTCTTAGAGAAGGAAGGATCATTTCAGTTTAAGGATACAAGTAAAGGAACTTTGTCTTCCCCTTCCATGGGCTGCTGCACCGCTGAAATCAGGAGTTTCATTTCTGGTTGAATTTGTCAGCTTTCAGCTGGTGTATCGTACTGAACCTTCATCAGCCACCTCAGATAATTTTCTACATGGTGCATGAGCTCCTGTTGCTACTTAATGTACTCCACTATAAACTGAAGTCCTCTTAAGTCCCTGGTGCACGTTAGCCTCAACTCCATTTGCAGACTTTTCCTTTATCCTCCCCAGTGCTTCACAAACATGGCTGCCAAAGCTGCCTGCAGTACAGCAGGGCTTCCCGCATCTAAATTGGGCATCCATCCTGTTCCTGCTTGCAGTTCTTGGGTGCCCACCCAGTCTGCCAAAGCCTCATGCAGGGACCCTGTATTCACCAGGGAAAAATTAAGGAGGGATGTATTTTTACTCTGGATGGGCAGAAATAAGTCATTTTGCTGTGCTGACCTTATCAATATGTATATAGACCCTTCTCCTCTCAGGACTGCACATCATAGAATCATAGAAGCATCGAATGGTTTTGGTTGGAAGAGACCTTAAAGCTCACCCAGTTCCAACCCCCTGCCATGGGCAGGGACACCTTCCGCTAGAGCAGGTTGCTCCAAGCCCCTGTGTCCAACCTGGCCTTGAACACTGCCAGGGATGGGGCAGCCACAGCTTCTGTGGGCACCCTGTGCCAGCACCTCAGCACCCTCACGGGGAAGAGCTTCTGCCTAAGAGCTCATCTCAGTCTCCCCTCTAGCAGGTTAAAGCCATTGCCCCTTGTCCTGTCACTATATGCCCTCAACTAAACTGCATGGTAAGATCTTGCTGTTTCTATTTTCGCAATTGAGTTAATGATATCTGAACGTCATCCCAAGCACACACATGGCTGGGGAGGGCAATGGAGGGCCTGCCTTTGGAGGGCATCTCAGTGCTTTTGCTAGTCACAAGACTCCAGTGGCTTTAGAAAGTCATCCTTGCACTGCAGTTGCGAACTGTGGGACGAAAGTTGGTTTGTGGAGTCAAAAAGAGGAGGGTTAGGAGGAAAGAAATGGGGCTAAGCAGAGGGGGAAATGACCTTCACTCCTATCATCTATTTGCCCTCTGCTGGCTATTTTTGTGGCATTTGGTCTCTCATCCTGCCCACTGCAAACATACTTTAACATTAATCAGTTAATAAGATGTTAATGCTAATAATAAGACGTTAATAAGATAAGTTAATAATAAAGTTAATAATGTTAATAAGAAACTGCTACTGAATAAAAAAGCCAGATCAGCTTAGCTTTAGATGTTTAAACTGAGAGAAAGCGAGGTGGCCCCTGTAAACTGGTGGCCCTGTAACCCCAAGCACCGAACCCAACTGATGTGCAGGGGCTCAAGGCAGCTGCAGTCCCCGCGAGGGGAAGTGCAGAGCAGCAGCAGAGCCTGAGGTGTGGGGCTCTTGTGGGGACGGGTGGCTGGAGGCCCCCCCGCCCCGGCAGAGTGAGCAAGCTGCTGCCAGATCAAAAACACAGCCACAAGCAAGGGCGAGAGGAGAAAACAAGCAAACCGCACAGCATGAAAGAGGCGCAGGAGCACACTGAGGGAACAAGATGCCAACTCTGCAGCAGGAGCGGTTGCTGGGGTTTTTGGTGTGTGTTTTTTCAGTTTCCTCCTGTGTCATGCTGGTGCCAGAGTGAGGGAGAGCTCTCTGCAGCCATCACCCACTGGGGCTTGGTGCTGGAGGGAGTGAGGGGCTGTTCTCCAGGCCAGACTTGGTCCTGCAGGCATCATTCCCTGGAGCAAGACTGCTCGCGCTACCTCAGCTCTCCCCCTCCTATCCATCAGGGAGGCGGGGACCATTAAAATAAGTCAAGAAAGAAATTAAACCAGTCTAATAAGAGGGGGAAGTTAAAATGAAATGGAAATCAGTGTTCACTTGGGAGGGAGCCCTGCTCCTCCATTGCTAGATGTGCTAATAAATTAAGTATGTCTGGACTGTTTCTGACACAAATGCCAACTGGCATGAGATGGTCTGGGCTATTAAACTCACTTAACCTCCAAAATGAACTGGCTACAGGCCAGCCGCCTAATGGGAGTGGTCCCTGGCCCATGCTATCACCTAAATGCATTCCAAAAGTTGCTCAGGAAAGCAAGGGTTGTCCTGGGCCAAAAATGTGTCAGGAAATGTACTAGCAATTTAACAGGACTGATGAGTGTGTTCCAGTGCCTGGGGACATTCCCTGACACCACTTAATTTATGAGTACTACCATCAGATACAGCTGGGCTGCCTGTAAAGAGGCTGTGGGTCTGCTACAGGCATCCACTAATGAGAGTGGCTTGCTCAGTTAACATGGCAGAGACTTGCTCCCCAAGATCTGTAAACTCCAGAGTAACATTCCCTGTGATCCGGCCTGGGGGGATGCGGATATGGGGAGAAAGACAGGGGAAAATAGGAAATGGCATGCATGAGGAGTAGAGATAAACAGGGAGAGAACATGTATGAAAGAAATGCTAGATGAAGGCAACCCATTTTTCCCGCTGATACGTATCATGTAGGTGGCAGACAGCATATTGAAGGTATCTGCCACAGAAATACAAAGATCAGTGTGAATGAAGAAGGAATGCAGAACATGTGAAACCACGAGAAGAAACAGAAAAACAAAGATAAATCAATCTGCACCTAGCAAGCTGAGAGAGGTCAGCAGTTCACCAGTCCCACGCTGCTCTAGTTCTGTGGTTTTGCTCAATAACCAGGTAGCAAGAAGGTGAAGAACAAACTGAAGCCATAAGATGACAGGAAAATAGAAATTCCCACCAAAACAAAATGATGGTGTGTGACTCAGCGATTTCATTAACTTTTACCTGCTCCATTACCTTCAGGTTTTATATAAAGCTTAATGACTCTGAAGTATTTCAAACCCAGCACTGACCCTGCTAATTTGCAGGTATTACTTTAGAGCGGGGGCTGACTTTTCCTGCTGGTGCCACTGGGACAGATGATGGGACTGTTCACAGCGGGAACAAGGTTTCTTATGTCGTCTCAGGAACGGATCTTACTCAGGGCCCTACGCCAGTTCTTGGTTATAGATGTTTCTGCAGAGTGAGATGCATGCAGATGCCTTGTTGTTGTCCCTTTCTTTATTCTGTAGCATAGCCCAGCAAACTGCTTGATCACTGCTACTGCATCCTGTTAGAAGTGATTTCCAATCACATGCACTGGCCTCTTCGGTTTACTATTTTTGCACAAAACAACTCATGCAAATATTCCCTGGGGCTCGATAGGTTTTTTGCTTTGCACAAGGCGAGCCACAGATCTTCTCTGACTGTGCCTTTGCCATCTATTTCTCTTCTAATGGTGCACACAGCTGCTGCCTTGCTCTTGGACCTGTAGTTTTCATATGTGCATGTGTGTATGTCTGTCTAGCTGTCAGATTGTCAGTCATGGTAGCCTGATCTCCATGTAAATGTACTCCTTGATAGTTTCAAGTGCTCTGATCATTTAAATTAATTTCAGTGTTAAATTATCCTCTAATAGAATATATTCTACTTAATATTGCACATATAAATATTGTACAAAATTATTATTGCATTTCTTTTTGTCACAACTCCAGTATCGAGTCTATCATGCTCTTGGCATGGGCAGTGCTTGCTTTTGAAGAGGTGAGATTGCCTCACTGTTTCTGCTTGCTCCAAAGCCAGTTTATCTTCTTGACTTCCTTTTTGTGATATGTCTTGGTTTAGGGATGGAGACCTTGGTAGTCTCCTTGCACCAGCAGCCATGGTCCCCTTCACCTTGACAGCCCACCCAGCTGAAGCTGACGCCAGCACTTGGTCTCTGCTACAGTCAGATACTTCATCTAATTTGATGTTAGCTCCCAGATCCCACTTCAGGTTTTGTTACCATCAAGGCAGCTTCTTTCAGTCCTCATTCCTCCCTTCCCCCCAGACTTTTTGTTGAATAGTCCTAAGAATTCAAATGAGTCTTTCCAACAACATCAGACTTGGTGGTTATTGAGATTTTTAAGGTAAGAAATAAGTAGACAAAAAAAACAAAAAAACAAAAAAACAAAAACCCAAACAAAAACCTACCTAAAGAAAAATATTAATAACAACCTAAAGATGGCCTTAATCACAGATTCACAAAATCACTGTCCTAATTTCAGCTGTAACAGTTATTTTTCTCCTTCCTAGTAGCTGGTGCAGTGCTGTGTTTGAGCTTTATTCTGTGAATAACGCTGGTAACACACCGATGTTTTAGTTGTTGCTCAGTAGCACTTACCCTGACCAAGGACTTTCTAAGTCTCATGCTCTGCCAGGAAGGAAGGGAAGCCAGGAGGAAGCAGAGACAGGACACCTGACCCAAACTGGCCAAAGGGGTATTCCATACCACAGCACGTCATGCCCAGTATATAAACTGGGGGGAGTTATCCGGAAGGCCCAGATCGCTGCTCGGGTCAGGCTGAGTACTGCTCAGGGGGTGGTGAGCAATTGCATTGTGCATCACTTGTGTTGATTGTTGTTTTTCTTTCCCCTTTCAGTTTTATATTCTCTCCCCTTGTTATTTCCCTTATCATTATTTGTAATAGTAGTGTTATACTTTAGTTATTGGACTGTTCTTATCTCAACCCCTGGGGTTTACATTCGTTTGATTTTCTTCCCCATTGTGCCCAGAGTGGGGGGAAAGGAGGGAGTGAGCATCCGGCTGCGTGGTGCTGAGTTACCGGCTGGGCTCAAACCACAACAGTCACACAGAAATACTTGGATAGCAAGGGACCTCTAGAGGTCTCCAGTCCAACCTCCTGCTCACAGCTGGGTTGACTCTAAACCTACAAGTATGTTGCTCAGGGCCTTGTCCAGGGAACTTCTGAGTATCTCCAAGGGTGGAGATTGCCGGGTATTTCTTGGCATCTACTCCAATATTGAACCATCTTCAGTGGGCAGAATTTCTTCTTTATGTCTAGTTCCTTGCTGCAACCTATAGCTGCTGCCTCCTCTTCCTTTCCTGTGCACATCTGAGAAGAGCGTGGCTCCTTCTATGTAATATCCTGTAGATAATGGGAGACTGAAATAAGATCCCTCCTTGGCTCTCTTCTCCCTACCAAACTCAGCTTCCTGTCATGATGTGGTCCAACCTCCTTACTGTCCCAGTAGCCCTCCTTTGGACTCTGTCCACTTTATTGGCATCCATCTTGTACTGGGGGCCCAAAACTGGATCCTGTATCCTAGAGGAGATCTCAGGTGTGCCAAATAGAGGAAAATATTTACTTCCCTTAGCCTGCTGGCTGTGCTTTTGCTAAAGCAGCCCTGTATGTGTTCAGGCTTAATCACTGCAGTAACCTGCCACAGAGAAGTAAAAAACCCACAGATTTCTTGTCAGTATAAACACCTGCAGTCCAGTGAATGCCAGAAACCTAGGGATGAGGAAAATGCTGTGTTTAATATCAAACTCTAGAGGGAACACTGCAGCTGGATTCTTTGATGAAACACAGGGCTCTAGTGATTTTACCAATGAGTTTCCACTTCGTTGCACAGAAGGATGGGCGGGTGCTGATGGGGAACATGGATCCTATGTGCCGAGGTCTGAAAATCAACCATTATTAACAGAGCATTTGGGTCTTCCAGGATAGCATCCCTTAGCAGCGACAGCATTTCCAGCCCTGCAGTCTGCAGCAATGAGCAGCATTCCCACAGTGATGGAATCATGCAGCATGGTGGTGAGCAGCACACTTGCCATCTTCTTGGTTCTGCATCTGGGTAAGTCCTCAGCTCAGCAACTGCCTTCCCCTCCCACCCAATTCTTACAGCCTTTCCACAGGGCTCACAACGTGTGGGGTAGTTTTATGCTCTTCCCGATTTGCCATGTAACTTACCTCACATGGTTTAGAGCAGGCTCATTCCAACCATGAAGCTGTGACAGCTGCCTTCTTACCTTGTCTTGCTCATCCCTGCACTGCTCAGCGACTCTCTGTGGGGCCACACAGTGGAGGTTAGGCCCGAGGGACCTCTAGAAGCAGAGGTCCCTACATCCATGTCCTGTTATTCCAGAGGCAGCTTGGACAACTCAAACTTTGGGACTTAGGTTGTTCCCAGCCTGCCTTCTGAGCCTGCCAGCCAAAACCAGGGTGTCTGGAGTATCACCAGGTTTGGGGAGCTGCCCTGTGGAGATGCAAGAGAAGGGTTTCTATGGGAGCCAGGGTGCACACAGAGCACAGAGTGGAAAATACTGCCTTCCACACCACCTCCAGATGTCTAGGCAAAAATGTGTATTGCTTACTTTGACTGCTGTTATTAAGTTTAAGTGGACTTTTTAGTGCTCATTTTCCAAGAAAGGGAAGCGACTGAAGAAGGCCAAGCCTGCACTTCTCAGATAAACAATTTTGATTCCTCTTGTTGCAGAGGAAAGATTGGAAAACTTTCATACACTCTAGAACCAAAAGCAAAGCAAAAGATACCAACTCTTATGAATGACATTTATAACTTCACAGTGGTCCAAAGTGTGATTATCAAAAGTCTGTATGGGCAATGCTGTGGTTTACATATGCTCTTGGAGAAATATGTAACTTGTGGAAACCCCTCCATTAAACTCATATAAACTTTTAATTTTGCACTTCTGTGGCTCTCTCACACAAGGGTCACCTGGCGATCTGCAGGTTATGCAGCTCTGAGGGCTTCCCAGCAGTTCCAGTCATACCTCTGGGCAACTCCATCTTCTCCTTATGGTCTCCTGCAGGAATCTTCTTTGCAGTGAAGGAAAGGAAGTGGTTCTTCTGAGGAGCTATCCCTAATCTCTCTTCAATATTATACTTCCTACTTCTTTTACTGTCACATAGCCCTCATCCCAAGAACAGGAACCTGACAATAGGCCAGCCTTCTCTTTTTCTTTCTTACTTCACCCTGTCATTTTCCTAGGCTTTCAGTCTGGCTCCATGCAAAAACTGAAGAAAGGAATGAGCAAATTTGCCAGCACTGCCTCAGGCCTTGGCTGGGGAGCGAAGGAAGGCTGGCATATGCTGCCCTGCCTTTGCTATCAGCAGGACAACTACATCTTGTCCAGTGGAAAAAGGTTGTTTCAGTAAAGCTGTCAACATCTCAAAATTGTGAATGATGGTGAATCCACCACAACCTCTGGTATTTGCACTTTCTGAATGTAGATGAAACAGAATAGCCATTAGCCAGGTAAAGAGCCCAAAGTGGAGGTGAGGGAAGCTACGGAGCTGAAAAGAAAAGGGATGGATGGATGGATGGATGGGACAAAGGGGAGAAAAATCCAGAAATTAAGGATAATCTTCCCAGTATCTGGAAAAGGGAGAAGAAACATCTGCTTCTTTTTGAAGAGGTGGGAAATACTCACTGAGCCACCCTTTGGAAAGTGAATGTATGTGTTTTTTGGTGGGTATTTTCTTTCAGGTCTGATCCCCATTATGGCCCAGCAAAGTGAACTACAGACTGGAGTGGCAGGACAGGCAGTGATCCTGAACTGCGGAGGCATACCTCATAAAACAGGGGTTAGCTGGAAGTACAATAATCTTCTTATAAGGCATTATGGACACACCTATTTGAAAGGTAAGGCTTCCAAGTCATCACCCCTTCTCCCCAGTACATCCCTGAGAAACCTCTTCCCTCCTAACCAGACTTATTTTTTCAAAAGGCAAAGCTACCATGACCAATAGATCGGAAATTGACCGCAAGACTAAACACCTGAAGGTGTTGGACTTAAGGCTCTCCGATGCTGGCACCTACACCTGTGAATCTGACTCTTACATAGTCAGTATTTCACTGCATGTCTTTCAATGTGAGTGATTAGAGGGCTTTTATCCATGAGGAGGTGAGGGGGGAAATGGACCATAGAGCTCAGAGAGGCATCTCTGCTGGAATTCTTTATCCAGCTGCCATTTCTTCTGGCCTGGACTATCAGAGTTCATTTCTCCTCCATCTCCAGAGCACAGTCTCTGGAAAAGGGGTAGACTTACTGGCTGCACCTTTTGTTTTTACAGTGACAATTTCTTTAGATGGGCACTTCCTGCCAAATGAAGTCCCTGAGCTGACTTTAATGCAAAGTTCACCCCATTCTTTACCTGATCTCACTATCACGGTGTTTGCCAGTAACAAGAACACAGTAAGATCAACACTCTCAGAAAACAACACCCGACAGAAGTACATACTGAAGTTGAAGCAGCTGGAGGCTACGGACAGCGGGACCTGGATGTGTCACATCCATTCAGACTCTCCATTGATTAATCAAAACATCTCCTTTGATGTGAAGGTATTAGGTATGCAACAACAAAAATGCAATTCACGCAGGCTTGGGAACCAGGGCTCTCTCCAGCTCATAAGCCGAGCTTTTACTTTTCAGCATCCCAAGCAATGGTGCTCCAGGGCCAATTTCCCAGGGCTTCCAACACTGCAGCTTGGGGATTACTCTGCTCCCTGAACCCTGTTCCACAATTGCTCCCATTTTCCTCTCCCGGCTTGGTGAGGAGATGATCCTCCTCTCCTTCAGGTCTGTTCTTCTCAGCTCTGGTGGCTTGGGAGCTTTGGCTCTTTAAACCTATTCTCAGACACTGTTTAACCTTCCTGGGTTAACTCATGGCTTTTCTCCAAGTCCTCCTTCAACTGAGCAGAGCGTGCCTCTCTCCAGCCCAAAGGTAGACACAGGGAAGTGTAGCATTGGCTTTCCCTGCCTCTGTATTCCTTCTCTCTTCTGAATTCAGGTTTTCAGAATCCAAATTTGGAAAGAAAGTACGCAACTGTTGACAGCACTGTCATCTTGTCATGGCTCCTGAACTTCCAGAAGATAAAATGGAAAGAAGATTTCACAGGACAACTGAATTGGAAACAACACGAAAGTGCAACCGCCCATGAGCTACTTGATTTCAGTGTCACAGCACGAGGAGAGCAGCATGAGACCAAAAAAAGCAGTCACTTTTTGTTTGAGATACCTGAAAGCAAACCTGAAGGTACCATAAAAGTGAAACTCCCCAAAGTCCATTTCAACCACTCTGGCCAGTACAAGTGCGAGCTGGCATACAAGGGAAGATACGTGCAGAGCACGATAGAGCTGGTGGTGATGAAAGGTGAGAGAAAGAGAAGTGTATCAAGAGATGAGGATCTGCAGAAACTTGGAAGCCACAAAAGTATGGGTGGACCCATCTTTCTGTTCTCTCACTCATGTGCCCTCTTCTCTCCTTTACAGTCTCAGCTAGCCATGTGGGGCCGCTCCCCAGAGGGGCTGAGATGACCCTGACCTGCCAAGTCTCTCATCCACTCTCATCCAACACCCACTTGCTCTGGGAACGTGTGAATGGAACGCAGATGGACATCAAGAAGTCAAAGCAGCATGAAGTAAAGCTGGAGGTGAACGTCAGTGCTGCAGGGCTGTGGAAGTGTCACCTCATAGAAGACAATGACAGGAAGATCAGCCTTCATTACCCCGTGGGTATGGACATCAGCATCATGTCTCTGCCTCCACCCAGAAGTCTTAAAATTTTCTTTGTTTCTGAATACTTTTTTCCTTCCCCAGAGGAAACTCCTGTTTGGAATACCTATGTGGCAATTGGAGCAAGTATTGGTGGCAGTGTATTAGCACTTGGCCTTGCATGCCTATGCATCATCAGTAGTATAAGATCGCAGCAGAGAAGGGTGAGTGCCCTGGTCCCTGTGAAAGGTGATCAAACCATAGGAAGACTGTTTTTCTGTGTGGATGTGGGGCAGAACAGGTAAAGGGTCAATCCTTAGACTCAAAGCAACCTGTTAGAAACAGACAGTCTGCAGATGTCAGACAGTACTTCACTACCACTTCAGAGGAAAGCATTTGAAGCATTAAAATATCCAATTGTTATTTATGCTTTCTCTCCTGGCAGCAACGGAGAAAAAGGATGGCACAAGCAAGACAATACTTGCTGGAAAACAAGACGTGTCAGTGTCAACGGTGAGTGGCAATGAGAGCACTCAGAATGGGCAAAGACTGGTTTCAAGACAGGGGGGCTGGATGGTAGAGCAGGAAGAAACAGAGCTTGAGCCTGCTTGGTGCTACAGTACAGCTGGCTGCATGTCAGCATTTTCAGCTCTTACTCACATGAAGTCACGAGCTATGTTTAATGAATTTCCTGTTATGCCCCAAACCCATGGTAGCACTGTGCTGGGAAACTTCTGAGCAGAGAGGTTTCACTTGAATTACCTTCATGTTTGAGACATGTTAGCCAAACCCAAGCTGGAGCTCCTGAGTTCTTTGATAGTTTCCACAGTGGATCTGGGACCTGGATATACCTGTGGAGGTGGAAGGCACATAACCAAGCTTAAGGATGAAACCCAAATTTTAAAATCAAATCAGGTATATAGAACTACAGTAGTGAGGCATCTATTGCTGATAAATGGAGTATTAAATTCAACTTAATCTGAACAGGATGTGAATACCTTTAGCCTGCTTAAATGCTAAAAGAGTCAGAATTCAAGAGATATTAAGGTGAATATTAAATCTCGAGTATAGCACACTAGGTTGTATGGGTTACACTGTGAATGAAGGGCTGTGCTTGACTTGTGTAGGCTGCAATCCAAGCTCTGCATTCAGAGATGTAATTTGCTTAGCATGGAATTCCAGGTTATGTGCCTTGGTCTAGTAGGAGGTGTCTCTGCCCATGCCAGGGGGTTGGAACTGGATGATCTTAAGGTCCTTTCCAACCCAAACCATTCTATGATTTTATGTAATTGCAGCTGTGCTAGCACAGTGCTGGACTGCAATCTGAAAATGGCCAATAACCTCTTGGGAGCGAGGAAATAGAAGATAAAACCACAGAACACTGTGAACCAGGCCCTCTCCCAAAGGCCTTGGGTGATATGAAATACACCATCATGTCCTGGCCTTTTTCATGGGAGCAAGGATTTCTTGGAAGAGAAGCTGCCCTTTTCCAGGTCTTTAAGCTTACATGGTATCAGGCTTAAGAAGCAGCTGTGGAGAAACACTGACAGCTATTCTGTCACTGGAAGTGAAGAGCTAAGGACAGTATAAGTGATTGCAAGAACAAGTTCAGTGAATGTATAGATACAGAACTGGACGTTTGCTTAATTTTCACTGATGACAGTGACAAACTGTGACAGTTTGACCTATTTTTTTCACTGTCACTGAATTGAGTGAGAATGTTTATTGGCAAATACTGCTTCACAGCTGGGATGTGTATGCAGAGAGTAAGGTTAAAAAATAATCCTGAAAAGGAGAGGACAAAGCCCATAGAGCTACATAAAAACTAGATAAATCTGTGCAATACAAGTGCTGATACAGTTCTTCTTTTAGTCTTTTTGCCAAGTAAGCAACTCAGTGTAACTGAAACGTAAACCATGTGGATGTACAAGTAACCATTTGCATCCTTAATTACAGCAGTGGGGAGTCATTCTCTACACTACACAAACAAGTGTGGGCCTGGCTGCAAGGTATCCAAGTGAAGCCTTTCACCTTTGCAGTACTGGTACTCACATAGTACTTTTCTCTTGCAGCTTGCTCAATAAGTAGTATTGCAGCACCGGAGTCAGAAGGACTGATGAAGTCTCTGCTTGTACCTAAACACCAGCCAGCGCATAGTGCTCTGTGAATCCATCTCTCTTTCTCCTGTTTTGATGTAATTCTTCATTTCTTCATCATTTCCCCAGTCTAACGCTATGGAGGGATGTTTTATGGCCAGAAGCTGAGAGACAAGACAAGAAACCCTTAAGGGTTATGATTGGTGCCCCGTTCTATGATGAGAGACATTGAATAGAATCTATATATATACACACGTTTGTATTTTGTATATATATACATGTATAGAGACGTTTGTATTTCGCTCATGCACATAATTTGACTTTCTTGTGGAACCGATTATATTCAATTCTTTTATCTGCCTGAGCTACAATAAATTACTTTGGGGTTGGGTTAGTTTGGGGTTTTTTTTAAGATGCACCATATTTTTTCTGAGGAACTTTTTTCTATTCAAATTCACATTTCTCCCTTTCCTGCTAGGATGTGTGACCCTGATTCTCACTATCTCCCACCTCTCTGGCTGCCATGAGCCTTCCTTAATGCACCAGCCCTCTGCTCTCTGTGAAACCTGTCCATCCTCGTTTGCCTTTCCTGGGCAGTCTGAGCCCTACAGAACCCCCCAGACCCCTCCTCAGCTTGTAGTCTTCACCTCTCCCACAACAAGCCAATTCACAGGTGAAAACACCAGAAGCAGTGACATCATTCAGGAATAATATTGTTGGGGGGGCAGTTCAGGCTACCAATAGCTTCTGGAAATACCTGAAGAAGCTGTGAATGTTGATCGAGAAGGTAAGTTTGGGATGGGGTGACAAAGTCATTTCCTAGGAGAACAAACCAGCCTTGGACTGAGCAAGCCCACAGAGAAGAGGGAACAGATACTTCTGAGAAAGCCACTGAAAATGGTTCTCAACAAAATGATTTTTGTTGGCTCAAGGAGATGGGAAGTGGGAGTGAGAAGCCCAGTAAATTTAGGATGGAAGTAAAAATGTGGTGCAGAGATGCCAGAATGTCCTGGAAGGAAAAAATACCATTGAAATACATACACAGAAGCCTCGTGTTTACAGAAGTTATTCTACTGTCTGCCAGCGGCAGGTCAGAAAGGCCTCGAGCTCCTGCAGCTGTCACTGCCTGCAGTGCAGGTCTGTTCATGTGCACTGGCCTTGCTGCGGAGAGGCAAAGGGGGCTGTGGGAAGGGCTCCCCATGGCAGAGACCCCCATGCAGAGTACCCCCCATGCGGGAGGCACAGAAGCATCACGCCGTTACTGTCAGAGAGCGCAGGTGCCAACAACGGCAGAGATGACATCTGTGAGTGGGGGGAGATCCTGCCCCCCACAACCTCATCTCTGACCCGCAGTGGGGACGCGGCCCCAGGCAGCTGTGGCAGCAGGTGTGAGCCACCACCGGTGTCATGCCTGCTCCTCCACCATCATCCTCATGCAAACAGGAGTGATGAAGACCTGTGTAATGCTGTTTTCCTTCCCATAGCTTGTGCTTGTGCATGCAAAACTACATTCATCTTGGAAAAGCCTTGGTCCATGCCCTAGGGCGCATAGTCACTCCTCCTGCTCCCGTCCTGTCCCTGAACTGCCAGCGTACTTTGGGAGCCATTTGCGGCCCATCAATCTGCTAAACAAAGCATCATTCAGGCTTAAGGAGAGGTCCATTTTGGGAGCTGTATGGGAGCACATGTCAGTGGTGGTCAATATAGCGATCATTATAAAGTGCTTGGCATAGTCCCCACAACCAAAACTAACCCCTGTTCCTGCAGTCCAGACCCTTCTCCTTAAATAACTGCTCAAGCACCCAAATCTGCTCCATTTTCCACTCATGCCGGTGTCCAAAGCAGAGGGATTATCCTGTCCCACCTGATCCCTGGGTGCACAAAGCAGCACACTGTGTGAGCATCCACTGCAAGCTCCTCTGGCAGTGCAGCCATCACCCAGCAGTTCAGATGCTCATCTGAAGCTCTGGCAGCTGAACCAACCAGCTCTGTACTTAAAAACACAAGCCTTGACTTTGTCAGTGAGAGGATCATCCTAACAAAAACCCCCTAAGATAATAGGCCCTACCTGGCCTCCAGCACAGGGTGGCCTCTCACAGGGTGAGGAGTATCACCATGTGGAACTGCGACCCTTAGCTCAGCAACCTCAGTTCTGCTCTCTTCCAAGGGCTGGAAGAAACATGTTGAGTTCCCACAAGCAACCAAATGCTGTGTCCCCATTCACAGAGATGCAGAAGGTCCCTCCATCCATTTCCAGGTAGCCCAGCTGGCATTGTAGTGGATATGATGGTGCCACTGGGATGCCTGTAAGTGCACAGCCGTGTGCACAGATGCACAGCTTCCAGTTCTCCCACCTGGATGAGTGTAACAAAAATGATAAGCCTTCCTCAACACTGCACATTTCCTCAGTAGGTCTCCTGATCTCAACAGCCGTGACTCTGCCCTACTCTACTTGAAACTCACCTGCAAGCACAAACCACATTAGGCTCCTATCTCATAAATCTCTTTTTCTGGAAGCTCTTCTGTCTGTACCTTTTCATATAATGACCTTCTTTGTTCCCCAGATGCACCAACCGCCCTGATTGAGAGAAAAGTCATCCACAGAGCAAGTCCTAGATGGGCTTTGTGTTCCATCTGAGTGCAATATTGAAAGCTTCAGTGTGGGCTTCAAAGCAGTATGGAGGTGGAGGTACAGACCAGATAAGAACAAGCTTGCACAAAACATAAGTGTCAATGTAGATGTACCTGATGAGTCCCCAGCTGGAGTGGACATCTTTCCCAGGCCTAGGCTGCAGCAGTACAACAGCACACTCCCTTTCTGACACAACACACTGTCTTCACCGCCTGTGCAGCAGGTAATACTGTGTAAACAGCACTCCTATGAGGCACTGAAGACAGAGATGAAAAGCCAGGTGTCCTTAGATCACTTCTGTGTGGTCCTTTCCTTGCAGCATCCCAGGGCTTTTTAGGCTGTGTTGCATGTATCCTTGATCCTCCTCCTCACGAGGCATTGAGGACTTCCACCTTTGCTAGGTGTGATAAGGGTGTATTTACACCATGCAATGGAATAATGCCACTGCACGACGCAAACCACAGTGATACACTAGTAGACAAAGCAGCAAACACAAGGACAGACAAACTTTATCATGTGGTGACAGCTCACCGGGGTAGCCCCGAGATGATGGCAGGGCTCTGAAAGGCATACCTGTCAATACTTACAAAATGACAATTGCAGAAAAAATGGGAAGTGCTGTTTTTTCCTAAGTGTTGAGTACTTTTTGATACTGCTGTTCCCCCTGTTTCTGGGCTGCAGAAGAGAAAAAGCACATGCTTCCATCCTTTGGACCCACCTCTAATGGTCCCCTGTCAGGACCCACAGACTGGCTTGCTCCAGCAGAGGAAGGAGCTTGGACACCGCTGAAGATGTCCAGTTCTGCTGGACTAGAAACATGTGGTCTGAAATAACCCTGGCTATAGCCCTACCTCCCAAGCCCCTCCTGCTTCCCAGTTTATTTCTGCCCTTTGAGTGGAAGGCGAGGCGGTGATTCGGTGGATGCTGTCAGCCTGGATCTGCTGAGGCAGCCCATGTGACTCATGCTCCCTGCGGGCTCTGCAGTGAAGCACTCAGATCCCTCAGCCTTCAGAGCCAAATGACCCTGTGTGTTTGTTCGCATGCTCTAGAAGGGAGGAAGCTGTGCACTTTGGCCTCTTCTCATCTCTTTTTATCTCAGCAGGGAGAAAAAGAACAGTTTTCATCATCCATTTGAGTGGCTCATTGGCCCAATGCAGCTGCAGAGGGAAAGTAGCTTCTATTCTCCCTTCTCAGAGGTTAAGGTGAATAGGCGTACCAAACAATTCTGAATGCTCAGCTCTGGACTGGCTCCTTTCTGAGAGTATTGTCAAGTACATGTTTACCAGGAAGGACACCAGGGTTCCTTAGTGTGATCACATCTGGGCAACACCATCAAACCACAGTGGGCTGCCTTTGCTTCATGTGTGTCAGCATCTTTCCCCAGCATTCCCCCTGAAGAAGGCTTTGGCTGTCCTCATGTTCAGGATTAAGGAGCCCTGGGAGCAGCAGTAAGGGACTCTGGAGCACGGGGAGCTTCAGTCACTGCGAAGGGGCTTGAAAGGGCCAGTCAAATCTGGCCATTCAACAACGGTTACAGGACTGGTGCCGCAGCCAGGGGTTCAGCTACTTAGACAATGGGGCTTGCTTTGAGAAACATGGCCTGCTGAGGGCTGATAGGGTCCGTCTGTCCAGAAAGTGAAGAGCATCTTCTTCAGTCATAGGCTTGTCAAGCTGGTGAAAGGGGCTTTAAACTAAAGTTGCTGGGGCAGGGGAACCTCAATCCACCCCGCTCCTACCAGTTTGATGCCATTGCCAGTAAGAGGTGCCCAGAGCTTGGAGAGGGGTCACAGGTCAGCAGGAGAGCACCTGAACAGCAGCACAAAGGAATTCCAGCCACTCCAAGGAGTAAGTCAGCTTCAGCAGGGGCCCAACTGAAATGCCCCTATGCAAACGCAGCATGGAGAATAAACAAAGGGGGTAGAGACGTGTGCACGCCTGCAGGGCTGTGATCTTATTGCCATCACAGAGACATGGTGGGATGGCTCCTATGACTGGAGTGTTGGAATGTAAGGACACAGGCTCTTCAGGAAGGACAGGCAGAAAAGACAAGGAAGGGGTGTCACCCTCTGTGTCAGTGACAAGCTGAAGTGCATGGAGTTCTGCCTGGGGATGGAAGAGGAGGTGACCAAAAGCTTATGGGTGAGGATTTAAGGGAAGGCAGGGACAGGGTCTGTTACAGGCCACCCAACCAAGAACACAGAGTGGATGAGGCCATATATAGATATATAGGAGCAGCCTCACTTTCACAAGCCCTGTTCCTCATGGGGGACCTCAACCACCCTGCTAGAGGGACAAAAGAGCAGGGCCTAATCAATCCAGGAGGCTCCTTCTCGAGTGATACAGGAGCCAATGAGGAGAGGTACTATGGTGTACCTTGTTCTCACCAACAAGGAAGGGCTGGTGGGGAATGTGAAGCTGAGTGGAAGACTTGGCTGCAGTGGTCGTGAAATGGTGAAGTTTGAGATCCTTAAGGCAGCAAGGAGGGTGCACAAGCTCACTACCTGGGCTTCAGGAGAGCAGACTTTGGTCTCTTCAAGGATCTGCTCAGTAGAGTACCATGGGATAAAGCCCTAGAGGGAAGAGGGACCCAAGAAAAGTGGTCAATATCCAAGAATCACCTCCTCCAAGCTCAGGAGCAATGCATCCCAACAAAGAGAAAGTCAGGCAAAAACACCAGAAGGCCTGTGGGGATGAAAAAGGAGCTCCTGGACAAACTCCAACACAAAAAGGAAGCCTACAGAGGGTGGAAGCAAGAGCAGGTAGTCTGGAGGGAACACAGAGAAACTGTCCGAGCCGCCAGGGATCAGGTAAAGCCATGGTAGAATGAAATCTGGCCAAGGACATCAAGGGCAACAAGAAAAGCCTCTGTAGGTATGTCAGTGATAAAAGGAAGACTAGGAAAATGTGGGGTCTCTTTGGAAGGAAATGGGAGACCTGGTTACCTGGGACATGGAGAAGACAAGGTACTCAACCACTTTTTTGCCCTGGTCTCCACCAAGTGCTCCAGACACACTGCCCAAGTCTAGGAAGGCAGGGGCAGGGATTGGGAGAATGAAGAACTGCACGATGTAGGAGAAGATGATGTTTTAGGCCATCTAAGGAACCTGAAGGTGCATAAGTCCATGGGACCTAATGATAAGCATCCATGGGTCCTGAATGAGAGCCAAAGAGCTTCCCTTGCTCAGACCAGCTGCATCCAGTGTGTCAGAGGTGCTCCTGAAATCCCAGACTTTTTTTGAATGAGGAAAAGATTGTTGTGGTCTTGAGAAACCTCAGGCATACCTAGACAAGCTGGGGGAATGGGTGCTAAAATGAAAACTGCATTCCTGGGTTACAAATCCAAAGAAAAGAAATCATTTTGGCTCCTTCCAGACATCATAGGATCCCAGATTAATGATTCAAGAGCTCCTAATTATCCTTTCCCTGTATGAGAACAAACAAGTAAGTGTTTGGTAATTTTGGGAAGTGGTGTAATTAAACACTGAAATTACATTTGAACATCCTTTACAGACTGGAACTCTGCACACTGGGATACCAGTGATGCTACAGGGCCAGGAGGGATGCAAAAGGGGTCAGTAACACACAGAAGAGAGGAGCACACAAAGCCTTCCACCGGTTGGGCAGTGGAGTGGGGGAAGCAGGAGGATATATGCCAAATGGCACGCAGCATCAGAACAACCATGGATTTGACAAGCCTACCCTGGTATTTCCTTTTCTCAAGGAAATTGTCATATACAAATACTGGTGTATGTGACCGAGGAAAACCAATGTTTTATAAGGTGTCCGGCTGTGTAAGGACAAACATTCATCTGCAAACAAGCATCCACACATTTGAATCCTACTTTTTACATTGCAAACCCTTATATTTCTGTGTAGCTCATGAACAGCATTAGTCGTCTGTCCCCTGATGTGAGCTATTATCACTTGCCCATTTTGCTGATGAATTATCCGAGAAATCTCACTAAATCTTTCTGTACGGTGCTAGAAATAGAATCTCAGGTTTGGATATGATAAATCTACATTGCAGTCCCTGCCTTTGCTGGGGGAATCTGCCAACGTATCTGCTTGGCTGGCTTCTTGTTAGCCACTAACCACACCCCAGGAAGGACGCCAGGAAACCTGCCTGGAAGCACACCAGCGCAGCCTCACGAGAGGCTGTGTGAGCCATGGCTCTGAGGATGGGTTTAATCGTATTCATGATCTGTGAGAAACATGTGTGAAACCTCCCATGGTCACTCTCAAGGTCCTGAGTAAGGGCTGCAAACCATCAAAGCCCTGTGATGTGAACTTGGCCGTTCTCTTCATGCTTTTGCTTTTAGGATTCTGGTGTTTGTTCATTGGTTAATAAGCTCTTTTAGATGTTTCTTTAAGAAGCCAGGGCACCTCTGGATAGAGCATTGCCCTGGACCCACCGAGCTGCTCTCCAGCAATAACTCATCTTCATGCAATGAACTCTTTTAGGAAGCTTTTCTTACCCTGGCAGTGTAACACTGGTGTTTCTTTAGGCCTGCATGTCTGACGGTGTTTTAATGAGCTACTGAGCCTTTAGACAGCAGACCACTGGTCAGAGTCCAGCCTGGCTCTGTAGGAAAAACTAGTCCCAGCTCTGTGAGTCCTTCTAAGAGATGAGTCAGGAGGGAGGGCGCTCTCAGTGCTAGCCTGGACTTCCTGGATACATAGGGAACCCTGCACTGTGGGGCTTCAGGGTTTCCAGATCCGAGCATTGGCACTCCTCTGCATGTGCATTGTCAATATGCAGCACATTCACAGTTGCAATCTATCTCTTATCAAAACCAGTGAAACCAGGTGTCTGGAAATCCTAGGCAAATAAAAAGAGTCTTCTAAATCCATTCAGATGAGATGGATAGATGGATGAGCATCTGCTCAGGAGTATGACAGCCTCAGGGAAACAGCTCTTCTTCTGCCAGAGTTTGCTCCGCTCCACAATAAATCTTCGGTTTTGTGCCTTCACTCAAACTAAGAACCCAGCCACGTCTGCAAACACAAGAAGCCGCCTCAAGGTAGGAGGACGTGTTCCCATCCAGCTCTGCTCACCAATCCCTGTCAGGGATAGCCAACGCTGGGCTGCAGGACATCCCCACCTGAGCAGAGCTGAGGCAGGCAGCACAGAAAGCGTCGGAAGCGTAGTTCACTGTTTCACTGAGATAACAAGAGGATTTATTCACCCACGCAGGCAGGATAACAACTCACACTAAGGAGACTCCACTTCTGAATCAGAAGAAGATGGTAATGTGGAAGTTATCACATTAAGTAATTCATAGAAATGACAGAACCGGAGCTGCACAAATGTTTACATTTGTGGATACAGACTTTCTCACTTCAAGGCATAAACCTCCCACAAATTATAGGAATTGAAAAGAAATGACGGATGGGGGCCATAACTGCCCCTTCTCAGTCTCTGCTGTTGCTGGACTGACCAGCAGCGGGGCTGTTCTGCCGTGGTAGCTCCTGCATGCCAAAGAATAGCCAAAGCATGGCTGCATCATTGCCACCCACCTTCCTCAAAAATATCTCTTATCACCTACCTGACGCAAAGCAAGATCTGTTATAGTGGGTCCTGGTTCTACTCACCATCTCTAAAACAGGCCCCAGTCACAACAGCTAGTGCAATGCAAACAGGTCTTGTCTCAGAGATGATCTATACCACTGGAACTGCCTTCACTGCTGCCTCTGGGCCTGACAATCAGCAGTACCTCCAGCTTTCTTACTCAGGACTCTCTCCTGCTGACCATACAAACCTCAGACAAAATCCCTCAGACAAAATCCCTCAGTATCCAAGGCACTTGGGATCACCTCAGCCAATATTTAGAATGATGCATGAAATCAGACCTGTCAGAGCGGGTGGTAAAGCTGAGCAGACCCTGGATCTGTAGGGTCAGGTCCACTCTAGCAAACACTGATGCAGCAGGAGCAGATCTATAGAGGAAAAGAGCTGCTACTGAGGACTTTAGTGGCCATGCAGTAAATGTCAATGCATTTACTTCAGACTAATCCCAGCCCAAAGCAAAGCCGAAGTCTCATAGTCCCCAGAGCACATTCACTGCACATCTTGTAGGTAGGTTCAGATGAATTGTTCATGTCCTCCTGATCCAAACTGAGGAGCTGATGCAGCCGCATTCTAACTGTCCAGAAGCATGGTCTCCTACCCCAGTTCTGATGGCGGAAAGGTGTGCAGAGATTTTGGTAGGCATCAGTTCCCAAAAGAAACAAAGACAAGGATGATGGTGGTGGTGGTGCCTTCACTTCAGTAGTAATAGGAAAATGAGATGTCTGTTGTCCTGTGAAGACTTTCTAGCCAGGGTTGCCCTCACTGAGATGACACCCCTGGAGGGTGTCAAGCAACCCATTCCTCTGAGCACTACACCCCTCTATTACCTTCCTTCTCTTCCCCTTGCCCTGTCTGTGGGACCACGCTGCCGGCCGGTGACGGGAGAGACCATCCCAGCAGCTGAGCAGTCACCCTGGTCACCTTTCTCTGCAAGCACCCCTCGCTCTGTTAGCACCAGCTCTTTGCCTTTCCCCTCCTGCCGGCACGCATCCTCCCGACATCTCTTACGGCCTGGGTGCCTCCTCATAACCCTCTTTCTTTGGGAACGCGAGCCGGGCACCTTCTCGTCCTGCATCCCGTATTCCCATGGGGCGGGCGGGATGCACACCAGAGGGCCGGGGCCCGGCACCAGCAGCCCCTGCGATTGAGCCGTGGC
>NW_009932145.1:0-10883 GCF_000696875.1 Nestor notabilis
CTTCATTAGGAACTGTAGTGGTAGGACAAGGGGTAATGGCATTAAACTTAAACAAGGGAAGTTTAGATTAGATATAAGGAAGAAGTTCTTTACATGAGGGTGGTGAGACACTGGAATGGGTTGCCCAAGGAAGTTGTGAATGCTCCATCCCTGTCCAGGTTGGACAGAGCCTTGGGCAACATGGTTTAGTGTGAGGTGTCCCTGGCCATGGCAGGGGGTCTGAAACTAGATGATCTTCAAGTCCTTTCCAACCCAAACCATTCTACGATTCTACGAAAACGAGATTTCTCCACTTTTTGCTGAAAATAAGCAACATACTTCCCCTTGGGTATTGTGCTGCTATGAATCATGGGAATTTTGGTTCAATTCTGTAGATCTCTGTCCTGCTTTATAGGCCACCTTCTAAAGACAGACCAACTTCTAGAAATCATGTTTTTAACCTAAACAGAGATAAAGATTTTTTAAAAAAAAAAACAAACAAACAAAAAAAAAAACCTACAAAAAGAAAAAAAGGAAATTAAAGCCTTAAAGGAGCTTAATATATATAAAAAAAAAGTCCTCTAGCATGAGGCTTTATCTTAAATAAACAGAAACATCAAATGTATGGATCAGTAGCTAATCCTTCTCAACAGCTTCTATCCAGCGTCTTAATTATGGCATAAGGTTGCATTATACATGGGCATACCAGATGACCCCAATTCTCCTCCATGCAGAATCTGCCACATTAGATTATCTCGCTTTCTGTCATACAGCCTGCAAAAGGCCTTGGCCTCCATTTGTCAAATCACCCCTGAATTGAACATTGGCTGATCAAGCATCTGAGAAGATTTGTTATTCCTCACAATAATAGTGCAGTTCACCAGGCCACGCTACTCACCATTGCCTGGATTAGACCCCGCAAAGGCAGTTGAAGTTTTCCTATGGCTTCATAAGGCATGATCCACTATGCTAAAATGGGACCACTGGAAGTGGTTTCAATGCATATAGAATTTGATCCATGAAAATGAAGAAGGAATGCTTCTTGTAGTTATCAAGTCTGCAGAGTTCCGAACATTGTGCTTACCTCTAAAATCACCTGCTTGGAAATTAGACACTCAGCAAAGACAGCTGATAGTTAACTCCTTGCCATTTATTTGTTCTGGGAATAGCTAATCATACTGATCACAATGTTTCTAGGTCAGTTACTTGGTTCACCAGATTAAAGCTCCTCTGATTATATGTGTGTTTTCAGAGAGGTTGCAAGATTCACGTTTAAACAGAATAAAGATAAAGGTTGAATTTGGAATGGCTGTGTCACTGCTATAGCATGACACAATACCCTTAAAAAAAGTAAATAATGAAGTGACTGAAAGAAGTAATTCAATAAACTACAATGTTCCATATATCTATTGGCTTTATTATTATTATTAAATTTCTCCAAATAAACTTAAGAATTATATTTATGTAAGAGATTTTCCTGATTCCAAACACGCAGATAATGCAGGCATATCTCTGAAAATGCTCTAAAAACCAAAAAGGATATTTGCAAGCCATACAAAGGACTAAGAAAAAAATCCAAAATTAAACACTGACAGTGAAAAATTATTAACTTGTTAGAATGAACACGTTTGTAGAGTCATCTGGAGTTCCAAGGCTAAAGAAACCCCAACCTTCAGAAAGTTTCACAAAAAGTCATGTTTTCTTTTTAAATTGTTTGATATTGCATATACAAACACACATTTGGGTTCTACATACACAAATCCTTTGACTTCAAGAGCTAGATATCAGCTGTTGACTCTATGGGATTTCCAGTTCAGAATTCTAATTTACAGATGTGAAAACTTGGGTTAAGTGTTGTATTTCAGGACTTTATCAGTATTTGAGAAAAAAGAAAAAAAATCCATCAGAAGTCCGCATGTCTTTGAATTTTGAGGACTGCTGAACTTGTTAGAAAAACCAAGGTACAAAGGTGTCTCTATGAAAACAGAGGTAGTTATCTGATAATCGGTAACCCTGGTCTAAAAGCCATAAGCCCCCACATATATCGTGCCCCTTTTTCCAAATCAGACCACAACATTCTCTTTTTACCACTGTTATTCAGCCTAACACTCATATTCCCCAAGTAATTATTTATTTACTTTTACAAATTGCATGTTGCCTTCCTTACACAATCAAAATCTCTTCAGAGCTGACCCCACTTGCAGTGTTGCAGCAATGAAGGCTTCAGGGAAGGAAAGAATCAGAGAGTAAAGTTGGACAATACGGTAACTCCTTGCCAGCCCTTGGCATTCAAACTTCATCACATCTCCAAAAGCTCATTAAAACAGAAATTGGACTTGATTGGTTGAGTGGGCAGCCAGACAGAGTCAACATGCATGAGGGAAAGTGAAGAATTTTTAAAACTGATCATCAAGCAGCCCCAGCAATCGGATTTATAAACCAGGGACTTATGGCATAAGACACAGAAGAGATTGATGCTGTTGAAGAGGACCTGCAATTATCTAAATTAATGAAATCAGGAAGCCACACCTGCTCCACATCACTGACTCACTCTTCTGGCTCTGGCCCAAGCTTGAAAAAGTGGATTTAGCAATTGATGGGTTTAACATGAGATAAGCATGGTAAGTCATATGCATCTAACAAGCTCCTTCAAAGTGCTGTGAGAAGCACAGCATGGGTGAGAGATCATGGCAGTTAATTGCTTCCCTGCCTTGGCAGAAGAAAGTCACACATCCCTGGAGGGAGTCCTTACATTTGAAAAAAACCCCAGCCTTTTCTACAGGGAGGGAAGTTTGACAAGCCTAAGTTGGTTAATGCACCTGGATGGTCAGAGCCACTTCTCCCTTTGAAGGCACTGTCAGTCTTTGCAAGGCATTATGGCATAAACCCTCATTCTTCTACCAGGTAAATGTTTTTTGAGAAATATCCAAACCCAAAGCTATAATGGTTGTAACATGCACTCTTTAATAAAGGATAGGTCATATGCCACCTCTAGCCATAGGAATACACAAAGGCTGATAGAAACAACCTTTGTTTTGTTGCCTCCTACTCAGCTCTGGAAAGGCAGACAGTCCCTCTAAGGGGAAGATTCATGGAATGTAGGAGACAGTAGAGTAGCAAGCATGGGTCCTTTAGGGGGTTTACTGTCACTGTCTCTGCAGTAGACGGTGACAATATCTGCACATTCCCCCTCTCTTTTCTTGAGCAGTGCCTCATCCTGTGGCACTGCAGGCAGCAGTGCCTCTGCAGCTGTAGACACCACACTTCTGTGACTTCTACTGCCCTGGCAGGAGTAAGCCCTTGGGGTATCACCTCGCTTCAGGAGCTAGCAAGAGTTTTGGTGGCTAGACATAAAAGCATGAAGCTATGTAAGGCTGGTGGCAGGGAGACAGCTTCTCCAGTGGTGTTAATCCAGTTCCATTCACATGGAGATACTTCCCAGTGCCACAGATGGCAATTCTTACTATATCTTAGAAGAATGCAGCTAACACTCAAATTTGAAGCTGAGTAGTGACATAAAGGCTAAAAAACAAAGCAAAAGGCATGGATACCCAGGTGGGTTGACTTCAGAAACAGGTTTTAGGTTTGCATGATTCATAAAGCATGTTTACAAGCTTCATAAGTTTGATTGCAATTCATTTTCAAGAACCTCACAACCACTAAAGCTCATGGAGAGATGTGATTCCATGTAAATTGGACATAATTTTATTTTTTAGATCTCCGATATCTGATTTGGCATGGCCAAACCAGATAATTCTGTCTGTAACAAAGGCCACAGCAGAATTACCCTGAGAAAGCAATACTGACCTTAATAAAACGTAAAAAAGATAATGTTTCTTTCCACCCTCAGTGCTTCAGAAAGCTACCAATATTCTGAAATTCAAGTTAACTTGAGAATAAGAATAATTTAACAAGACAGAGACAAATACAAGTACATAGACATATATTGACAGCAAAGAAGTATTTATGGTAACCCCCAATCAAGACTGAGTCCTGTATCAATATGTAAAAAATAAAAAAGATTGGTTTTGCCAGTAGAAGCTTAGAAATAACTGAGCAAAAAGGGAAAAACAAAAAGTCACAAAATCAATGCAAGATGCTAAAAAGAAAAACCAATTGAGATCAAATTTCCAGAGTGAAGCTTCCAAGTCTTTCCTTCCTCAGTTAGCTTGAGATGATGCAGATGGGTGGATGGAAATTATTCCTCTAACGATTAGTAATCATTCAATTGACAGACTAAGTTTGCTAATGTACAGTGCCTAACCTTTATTTTCCCCTACTGTCATTGTCCTTCAGTTTATATAGTTCTTCTTCCTCCCTCATGCTTAATCCTCTCTTATGCACTTATTTACAATAATCCTATCTCCTCTCAGACTTCAATTTGCAGGCTAAGCCAGCTAAGCTCTTTTCATCTTCTGAAAACACACACTCCATTCATTGGTAGTCTTTCTTTGCTCTTCTCCCCATTTCAGCTTCTTGAACTTAAGTGACAGAATTACAGAGTACATTCATGTAGCCTTGGACAACAGCTAATTACCTTATACGTGCTGGTAACCTCTCCCCAGTACATTGCTGGAGTTGCATTTGTCTTGTTTCATGTCAGCTGCCCAGCAGTGTGTTCAGGTTCATCTAGAGACTTTCTCCCTTCAAGACGGAGGCCTCTCTCCTCTGCTTCCAGAGGATGTGTTCCCCGATTAAAGTAACAACTCTTGCATTAATCTCTAATGAATGACTTCACATTATTGAGATTAAACTGCTGGTGGGCCATGTTCTCATCTCAAATGCAGAGCAAATCTTGACTCATTTCATTAGCCAAAATGAAGTGACCTCAGATTTCCAGCCATGTAAGATTCATCTTTAAACAGACTTTTGGATGAGCTATCTACAACTACTCTGGAGGCCATTAAAAAGTAGTGTTTATAACATATTGTGTTGTGCATAATGTTCTACAAAGAGAGGGTGCTTTTGCCATGACATATGGTGTACAATGTAAATGAACTCCAGTGTAACAAATTAAAAAGCTTTTACAGCCACCTCTAAATACTATTTATGACTCCCAAGCGCTACCTAGGCTGGCCACCAGTCAAATAATTATAGTCTCTACACCAAGTGCCAGAGTGCATTTTGTTGACTAACTGCTTCTACAGAGAGCTATGCAATCTATTTCCATGAGATATACTATCCATAAACCTCCATCCATTTTGACAGCAAAATTGCAAAAGCACAACGTGTTACCAGGTGTCATTCAAAGAATGGAGGCTGTAATGAAGCGACCATGTGAAAAAAAGAGTCTCTGATGATCTTTCCTTAACACTAACAGCTTTCATTACAGCAAAAGAAACTTATCATGACATAAGGCCTACCTAAAGCTTGCTGAATTCTCTCACTGGCACAGGAACGCTCTCCTGCCTATGCGTGATGGAAAAACTGGTGAGTAGGGCTGGCTGAAACATGACAACTGAAAATGTTTCCAGTGAACAAAGGGGTTCAGTTCCATGGGGAGGGAGAATCTGCCAGAAAACACCCAATTCCCTGAAACCTGGTGTCCTGGGTTCAGCCTTAAACCATGACACCTGGTTTTGTGTTTAAGAGAAAATTCTATTTATTTACATTAAAAAAAATACTTTCCAGAAACAAACCCAAGCAAATAAACCCAACACAAAGCAGCAGCAGCTTTCACTTCTGTTTCTGGGAGCTTACAAAGAAAAAAAGGAAAAAAATCTTAAAATGACCTCTTCTCATCATGTAATGAGATTTACCTGTTAAATCATCTAAGGGTTGGGGTTTTCCATGTTGTTCAGGTTTGTCTGTTTTTCAGATTAATGCAGTAGGGTACCCAGTAAAATATCCTTCTTGTTTGTCCCACCTGAGTGCAGCAAAAGATAAGGTTAGCAATGGGTATTTCACAGCTCTGAAAGGACTCCATTTATGTCAGGAAAATTGCTTCTTTTTTTTCTGCCCTATGTATATTTAAATACAGCTAAACTAGTATTGTTACGCATCTCCATGTTGATTCCAAAGTGGAAAATAAGCAACAGACATAGCCCCATTATTTGAGAACATGTCTTATTTTGAGACATCTCCTAGAATGATGACTGTACTGCTTTATTACTGGATTATCCCTTTTAAGGTGTGTGCAAGCCTGGCTTAAACCTACACTGCAGCTTTTCACAGTCAAAGGTTTACCTACAAATGAGCCACACTGTTTTGTAACAAAATTGTTATGACATTATGACTTTGCTTTAATAGGCACTGGCAGTACATTCATCAATCATGGATACTATATTTAAGCTGAAAAGCACTTGTCCTATTGTCTGACTTAGAACAGAGTAACAGCATTAAATACCTACATAGCAAGTAAGAGTATATATTTGTAGTCTTTTGGTGTACAGAAGTTTTGAAAGCAGTCGTTTTCTGGTAAAGACTAGTGAGAGGGTGCATGCAGAATTTAAAGCAAGGAAGATGAACAGCAAAGAACAAGGGGTTCTGGGCATTTTCTGCATTCTGTATTTATTAACCATTTTATGACTTTGTGAAAAAGATTTAGAAACATCTGTTCCCAGGACACAGTGTTCTGCAATAATTTAGGAAATGCTCTTCACTAACGTATGTACATCCTTTTCTTCCAGGTGTCATTAAAAAAAAAGAATTAAAAAATTCTGAAATGGTACTATCAGAAAAGCGATGTTTTATAAGGAATAAAGGAGACAGCAGATTTCCAAAGCCCTTTTCCAGAACTCTAGCTCAAGTGGAATTAAAAAAAGCCATAGTTTTACCCTGTTGTTTGTGACTAGCAGGTTTCTGTCAAAACCAATTGATGCTCCAGGCCAATTTCACCTGTACTTGGGGCCACGTCTATCACTTAGAACAAAATACTGTTTACAAAGAGGAAAGGTTCCCACAAATCACAGTCCAGACACACTAGATTTTGTAAGTGTCTAGACAAATAGGACCATCCCTGTGCCAATGTTAATAAACCTTCACACATTCCAGTAAACACCTGGTAAGCTCCATTTCTCAGTCAATCATTTTTAGCTCCTAATGAGAATGCTTTTAACTGTTGATATTTGACTGTTAACACCAATTCCCTTAACTCAATGCCCCTTTGCCAAGCAGACAGCTTCAGTATGGCTGTTATGCATGGTGGAAATCTACATTTTCCATTATCAGTGACTGCATATACATTTGAAGTATTAAAGGATTTAAAAAACTTAAGGAGAAAATATTCTTGGTAGCTGATTTGAACAAAGAAAAGTGTTAACCCTGGCTTTCAGAGACTGAGTTGAAACTAAGGTAATGAGAGAAACTAAAATTTCTTAGAACACAAGTGCAACAGAATTAAGTCTACGCCACTTCAGACATTAACATATTGGCATTTACAAAGCAACTTAAAAAACCCTGACACCAGGGGTTTTAATTCCTCTAATATGTTGCTAATGACAGTGAATGTGTCTCTAAATATCAGTAGTTTTGTATCCAAGAAATTACAATTGTACATTCAGATAGTTTCAGAAAGTAATTTTGGTAGAATAAATCTATTATATACCTCCTCTCTAAATATGAGGAGATTATGCTTTTAGATAAAATTAGATAATACAATATTTAAATAACTCCAATTGTGTATTTGGGTTTAAATATGCCGATTTTTACTCTGATTAAGCAACTATGATCAATTTTCTGCTATTTTCACTAGTCTACTAGCAATCTAATTTGGATATTGAAGGGAGTAGATAAAAAATAACAACTAAAGCTATTTCAACTCAATAACTGGTATACAGCAACAGATTACCAATTACACTCAGAAGACGAATTACCAGTAGATTTCATCTCCCTTAAATAAATACCAATTGAAGTCAAGTAGGTCTGAAAATCACTGCATGCTGAGGGGTAGTTGTATGGCTACCTTTAATGAAAAATTAGCTGTGGGTTAAAAGATTCATGAAGCAGCTGAGGACTTACTCTGTTTTCACTGGATTAGGGCACAGCTTCTTCAGACTTAGTACAGGTATTCTGAAAGAAGCAGAGACAATCTGTAGCAGGAGTCCAAAAGCTTCTCTACTGCCACTGAAAACAGGACTTAATATTTAACATTTACCTCCATTTCTGCCAGGCCTAACAGACTTATCAAAGTCCCTAAAAATTAAGGGCATAACAATGAAACGCTAATACATTAAAATTACATTTTATCAATATATAGAATCACAGAATGGTTTGGGTTGAAAGGGACCTTAAGATCATCTAGTTCCAATGCCCTGCCATGGGTAGGGATTCTTCACGCTACACCATGTCACCCAAGGCTCTGTCCAGTCCAACCCTGAAAAATATAAAAGTCTGTTCAAACAGAGAAACTGTCACCTGTTTAATAATAGGAATATTTATATTTTAAATTGCATCTTGTTGTAGGTTAAATCGTTATTTTGAATTTAACTTTATGACTTAAGTACAATTATGTAATAGACTCAGTTATAAAAAAACATATAATTACTGTATGGGCTAGGAAGCTGGATTAACATTGTCGTGAAAATGAAAGAGCTTTTACTGCTCCTGATATTAACACTGAGCAAACATTTAAATTGCTGACAAATATTTACTTGTTCCTTTGGTCATTATCTCAATGGTTTGTGGCCTTTAGTATGGAAAATGAAGATTTCATGTCACTAAAATGTAAATAGCCAGATAGTGGGAAAGCATTAGCACCAGGCTCATCACATAAATTCAGCTTGTACAGTGAATCCATACCTGCTTTCCAGCTTGCAGATCACTGCTCACACGTTTTTCTTCACAAAACCATGGGTAGCAACCCTTCTGTCCTAGTCACCCAAGTTTGCTAAATTTGGTAGTTACTGGCATCTAGGTGGACTAGAATTTGCTGTTGGTCCTTGCTGGCACTATGGTTCAATATTGTGTCAAGGTAGAGCAGCCACTTCCCCAAAACACCTTCCTGCTGCAACTCAAAATACTCGTGAAGACACAGACAGAAGACTGAGCTGAAATTCGCACCCCTGTTCCTCCTCTGGAATACCAGTTCCTACACCAGTGAGCCTTGTTCTTCAGGGTAACGGCCTATTAAGCCTCAATCAGTGGTTATTTAAGTGGACAAAACTGGGCTGTGAATAGTACTACCTAAAATGACACACTCAATCACCTGTTCCACAATAAGGGATTAATTAAATTAATCTCCCACTTGTTTCATGATTGCCTATTGACATTGACAAAATAAAACCAGGTGTAACAAGCTCACTTCAGGTCCCATGTCACATAGTCTGCTTTCCTTGACTAAATTAACAATCCTGTTTACCACAAAAATAAAGATGATATTCCTTGAATATAACACAATTGAAATTTCTGGGTTCAGATAGAAGAAAATATTAACCATATGTAGTCCACTTGCAAACCCAAAAATCCAGCAGCAGAACAGCAGGTTTTATTCATGGAACAAGTGTAAGAAATGTAAATTGTGATAAAAAGGTGTATGTGAGAACAAATAAAGTATGATCGGTTCTGGGGGGAAAAAAAATGTTTTACAGTTGTGTTCTCCTGGCTACTGTGAGCTAATCTATAATCAAGTTTCTACAACCACACCCCTAGGGTTTTCTGATCTCAACAGCTTAGGGCAGCTAAGCATAAAAGTTTATTGGGGGAAAAAAAAACCCAAAACAACAAACAACACAACAAGAAAATCCACACCAAAAAATTCAAACACGTTTTGGATTGCTTGGACTTTGGAGGGGGAGAAGGAGGCTTACGTGTCATACCTGGAAATAAATAGCAGTCAAAATTTGAAACCACCTTAACATATATTTTAGGTAAACAATAGCTGCAGCAAATATTTACAATTCAAATCTCAGCAATATTCTTCTCTTCTTATGAAAAGTCCTTCCAGCACTTTCAAAGGATTAGTTATATATTAAAAGAGAGACTTTCTCTACTGGAGTAAACTGTCTTTCAAATATTTCTGACTCCAACATAAATCCATTTACCTTTCACAGGCTGTTTTGTAGTTCTATTTGTGGTGTTCATTAATTAATAAGCAAAATCTACTGCATTTAATACAGCCTGTTTTTCACTCAGCCTTATGTTTGATTTGCTGCACTGAGACTTCACTAAGAGTAGGTCTGTGCAAAATGGTACAAAAAGGGTTCTGAAAGGATAATGGTCAGTAAAGCCAAAATGTTGAGAAGTTCCTGAAATAGTAAGTGAAGTTCCTGGTAGCCCAAACGATGACAGTTTAGAAACATCAGTATGCTCTTGTCCCACACTGGGACAGTTATCTTCCAAACTCTTTGAAATGCTTCCATGAGAGTTTATGGTGTCACAAACACCTATTTTCTTGCTGAAAAGCACAAAATATTTTTGCAACTGGAAATATCTCTTGATAGGCAGAGGTGAGTACCAAGCCCTTGGCCTCTCAATCTCATTGACAAAAATCTCAGTCATGAACCCACACCCACAGGGTTCTAAGATTTAGCTCAACTAGCATGTTCTTTCATATTTCTGGTTGGTTTTGGTAACAACCTCAAAAAAGAGGCCATGAGATTTTAAAACAAAAAATACATGTTCCTATAGCTTTGATCTCATACACCTGCATAAGCAACATTATATGTGGAAATGATAGAGATTTCTAGCATTTTAAACATTAAAAAAAAAAGGTAAAAAAAATAAGAGCAAAGCTCAAGGAAAGTCCCTGCTTTTTAATTTTAATTTTTGTTGAATTTTCATTTTATGCACAGTAAAGATTAACATCCCACTTCTCTTTTTAATGGTGAAGCTGTTTTATCTCTCAGAAAAAGAGACCATTTGTTCCCAGTTTCCACTGGAGAAGGCAGCAGTTAGTATCCTGAAGGCTGCACAGGCTTGCAATACTACACAGAGCAGTCTCCCCTGTGCCAGCATTATATCAGCAG
>NW_009932145.1:10914-20058 GCF_000696875.1 Nestor notabilis
CTTAAACCTCTTTGGCTGCAGAGAGTAAGTTTCATATGAATGCAAAACTTAAGGGTGAGAAACAGCATTTATAAGAATGACTCCAGCTTATGCATGTGTACAGAGCATACCTGCCGCTGACAGCTCAACAACCACATTTATTTTTCAAATACCCAGTCTTTTTCTACCTACTTTAGTCCAATGAGCTCAGAAAGAAAGAAACTGGAAACAATGTCTTTAGAAAACTCTCATTTTTGTAAATGTGCCCATAGCTGTGTTTCTGGATAGACATTCACAGCCAAAGGAGGGCAGTGACAGAGAAGGGCAAAGGTGTAGCCCAGCAGCCACTGCAGAAAAATGCATTTTCACAGATAGTCTCACTTTGTACTTATGCTTGTAGGAATTTCCAAATTACCCTCAAAAAAGTGGTATGCAAGAATATTTTAAAAGCATGGGAGTAGGGGCAGGGGATTGTGTCTTTGTGTTTTTGATAGATTTGGAAACAGAAAGGAAAAAATCTAGAAACTTGAGAGAGGCAACAAGAAGCAACTGAAATAGGAACCAGGTGTTGGACTAAAGGGAGAATTAACTGACATATTTTCTGAGCGAAGCTGGATACAGATATTTCCAGGGGAGATAGGAAGTGTTAGTGGTATCAGCCCCTGCTCATCACCTTCTGACTGCTTGCAGCTGCTAGGAGAACTGATTTCACTTTTGAGTAAAACAGGAGTTGAACAGTGATGCTGAGATCCATGGTACACTGCCTCCCTGTATTTGCCCTAAACAAGAGGGAAGCGGTGCCAGCATGAATTACTATACGACATGCAGTGAAGAGGAAGAGAGAAGATTTTCCTATTCCTACTATTCTCTCTTTTCTTGACACAGAGGTCTAGCAGGTGGAGAAGAGTTGGAATTGACACCTCTTTTACAGATCAACTTAAAGATAACTATAGACAAACCTACTAACTGTCCTGAAGCACTTTCCAATATCATGCTTACTGTCTCTTTCCACTATGAAGAACAATTGCCAACATTCTGAAAGAGTGGGAAGAAAGTGCTAGAGGACCAAAGCAACTGCAATATTCCCAAGGACCTATCAAATGTGTAACAGATCATCTCGTTTTATGAGTTCTAGCCACAAAGTATGTACTGTAAAGAAAATATGAATACTTACTAAAATCACTACAGCATGTCTTTGTTATTCCCATGAATAACATTTCCTAAAAAGGGATTTAGCTTACTGGTTAAATTAGGCCAGATACTGATATTTCAGATCTAAAATGTCTTGCCAAAATGTTATCTATTGATTTAAGCATGCTCTCCGATATCAGATTATTAGTTGTTCCCAGCTGTAAACACAGTGAGTGGCACAGAGAAAGGTTAATTCAGTTTCTCAAACTCTATTTTACATTTGGCCAAGAAAGTCAGAATTAGTACTTTATGAACTATCCATGCATTTAAATCTTCATTCCAGCATGGAAAATTTGACTGGTAATAGGGGAAAAAAAGCTGTTGAAAAGACCCAGTATGGCTGCCAGGACTGCTTTTATACCTGTTTAGTGAGTTCTTTACATGCAATTTTTCCTTCAGGAAAAAATGTGAAGTATAGTGAGTACTATAGGGCATTACAGGTATCTCAAGCAGTGGGGAGAAGATATAATAGAAACAATAGTTCCTCTTAATAGAACTCAAAAGAAGTTGGAACATGTTCTTTCACTATTCGGTGAATATGAAAAGATTGGGTTTGAACACCTACTGCCCTTTTCTGAGCAAAGCTGTGGATCTCCTCTGAGCTTATGACGACTTTGGTACTCTCATAGCTTCTTCCTTCTCAGTCATCCAAGATAAGAAGTTCCATTTTCAGCAATTTCAGAAGTGATCTGAAAATTCAATGTTGAGGAATGACTTGACCAGTCAGACCTGTTGGTGACACATGCAAAATAAATGTATCTTATTTAAAAAACACCTTAAAGTTCAATAAAAAATAAAATATATTACTTTCATTGGGGATCACCTCTATCAAATATAAGCATTTATCAATCATTGGATAATGGGAATTATGCATACACGAAGTGGAAGAAAAGGACAATAAGCGTTTTTCCAAATGATTGTACTTTTTATAGCACATATTGTAACATAAAAATATATATACACTTTGCAATTATTTTCGTGTGACAAGAAAAGCTACCTATTGTTTTCTCCTTGACTAAAATTGCAGTCTTGAGGTTAAAAAGAATAATTTGTTTGCTAACTAGAATGTCAGTAAGGGGCTGTTTTTCCTTTTAATTGCTCAGATAACATCTTCCTACTACATTCCATGGTTAAAACAGAACTCTGCTCACTACAGTAGCTTTGGTAAGAATATGCTGGCTCCTGTAGCAGCATAAACACCAAAATGACAAAATAAAATCTTTCCATGTGATAATCAGTTTATCAAAGTCATACAATTTTTAAAAGTTTCCTACTCACTGTGAACTGACAGCAACAGTTCTGAGGAAGGAAAAAACAGTCCTTGGCATAACACAGGATGTTTCTTGCAGCCACAATCTGACTCAAAATAATAGAATAGTTAGGGTTGGAAAGGATCTCAAGATCGTGCAGTTCCAACCCCCTGCCATGGTCAGGGCCACCTCACCCAAGACTGTTCAACCTGGCCTTGAACACTGCCAGGGATGGAACATTTACCACTTCCCTGGGCAACCCATTCCAGTGCCTCACCACCCTCACTGTAAAGAACTTCTTCCTTATATCTAATCTAAACTTCCCCTGTTTAAGTTTAAACCCATTACCCCTTGTCCTACCACTGCAGTCCTTACTGAAGAGTCCCTCCACAGCATCCTTATAGGCCCCCTTCAGACACTGGAAGGCTGCTGTGAGGTCTCCACACAGTCTTCTCCAGGCTAAACAGCCCCAACTTTCTCAGCCTGTCTTCATACGGAAGGTGCTCCAGCCCTCTGAACATCCTCATGGCCTCCTCTGGACTTGCTCCAACAGCTCCAAGTCCTTCTTATGGTGAGGACACCAGAACTATACACAATACTCCAAGTGAGGTCTCACGAGAGCAGAGCAGAGTAGAGGGGCAGGATCACCTCCTTTGACCTGCTGGTCATGCTTCTTTTGATGCAGCCCAGGATACGGTTGGTTTTCTGGGCTATGAGTGCACACTCATAAATGTCTGTGGAGAACTGGTTGAAGGATCAAACAGCATTTTGAAAAAATTTCCAAACACATTATTCATCTCAAAATATCTTTTTTCCTTGAGGAGACATCAACAGGGTTTATTCTCAGAAAAGTGATTTGGATGCTAAAGAGTTCTGCAAACCATCATTTTTTTATCATTTGACTTGGTGATGAGCTGAGCTGAAAGCTACCATAAGTAAGCAGTATGCAAGTCTCTGCATTACCCCAGGAAAAGAGCAAGAATAGAGTTGTCAAGCTGATTCCCCAGATGAATCCAGTCTTGTAATATTGAAATTATTACCTGGTCCTGAAACAGATCTTCCACCTCTTGCACACCTAGCCAGCTCCTGGGACTGCGGGAAGGCATTACAGATTTTGCTCTTTCTCCACCTTGTCTCAAGGGGGAACCAATTAGAATTATCTTCTTGATTCCCAAAATCACAGTTGAAGTGGAAAGCCTAAACCCCCTTTATTCCACCGCTCAGCATCGGATATAATGACGTCTCCCCCTTCTTTAGACTGTCTATGCCATACATACAACCCAAATGAGAACCAGAGGGTGAATTCCACTAGGAACAGATTAGAGTGGAATTGTCAGCTAAAAATACATCTGCATGGGGAGAAGTACTGTGTTTTGAAAGTCCTCCACACAGACGAGAAACAAAGACCTTTTGCCAAAATAAAAATGGATTTGCCCTGTTTGTACAGCACTTTTCAAAAACCAAGATTGAATACTATGCAGTGGTTTAGACTAATTTGTTTTATAGCTGAATCCTAGTGTACATAACTCAGTGCTATTTTCTCCTCAGCCACTACACGACATCGATCCTGGGAGGATTTTCCACCTGCAAAGGCATTTCTGAGTGACATACTGAGTCACTTCTGGATGCACTGCAGCCTTTGGCCTATATGGTTTCCAGCAATCATTTGGAAGAGCTTTTATCAAGTATTAACCACTGAGTAGAAATGTTTAATTCCTGGACTTCAGGCAAAAAGTCCTGGTGTGCAAAAATAAAACCAAACAAAAAAACATAAGAGCAACAGGCTTCACAAATGCATAGCAAATTTTGTTTATTGTCTGATAGGGGTACCAAAAGAGCCACAACTCCTCAGAACACATCCCCCCACACACCCCAAGACACTAAGATGTTGTTTTCTGAAGGTAGCAGCTCTGCATGGTTCCACCGCAGCTGGAAGCAAGCAATTATGTCCACCTAGAGTCTGTCTTTGTCATACATAAAGGTATTCCCAGAGTGATAAATAACATATGCAAGCCTGCAAAGACAATATATGCCAAAAGCATGAAGGATGGCTCAAAGGCAAAATGGAGATCACTGCAAAGATTTTTGGGAGATACAAACTGAATTTTACAATCTCTAGAGAATATCTTAAAAGCAAGGGAAACAGTGACAGGAGAGGGTCCTGGCTTATAGTTCCATGGTATGAGCAGGAAGGTCACACTCAGTAGGATGAAAAGGCAGAAAAACAATCAAGAAATCTTTCCCACCAACAGAAGTGGCATTAGCTTGCTCCAACCCTCTGTTCAGAAAAAATAAAGAAAAAAGAGACTTTTCTTTAGAAAAGTAAAGCAACTAATTCCTGGTGTGGTTCCCACACTATTCTGTGTCACAGCATTTCAAGGAAGACACTTTTATTTGCTCCTCTAATCAAGGCAGTGGAAAAAAAAAATCCACAAAAAAAAACCCAACCAGAAACAACATTCTCACTGTTGGTCAAACACACTGGGAGGTATAAAATGTTTCTAAACCATGTGCAATTTTCAGCCTTTAGAACGTAAATACTGTTTTGAAATAAACAGGCAGTGTTTCCTTAGAAAAATCTTCCCTTTTTCTTTAGCTTCCTTACAATTTTTCTTTTTAAACAGGAAAAAGGGAAAACTTAGAAACATTTTGAAAAATTGTTTCCACCCCAACCTATCCCACCCCACTCTGAAAAACACATCAGAGTATTTTACAGTCATTTTCTCTAGCCAGTATTCTCCTACCATAATGTGCTATTTTATACTTACATCGGCGAGCCACCGCAGACGTTGAAATTGATTTTGATCTGCGCAGTCAGCTTTTGAAGTCAGAATTAAATATGTTTTTGCAATAAGGAAAATAAATCACTGACAACTCAGTGGAAAAAATACACAGTGGATTTTGATAAGCATAACAATGACCTTTGGTAAGGGCTCCCAACACAAGTAACAGACAAAACTCAAACTGAGCCAATCACCCAACAAAAAGTTCTTTTCCCAGTTAAATATGACTGGTAATAACTGTTATAGGAAAATCTAAAATAGAAAAATTTGACAATTAGTTGTTATGAAAAAATGTATATATTAAATCCATTGCAAGGTTCCAGACATTTCAAGGGGACAATAGCAGAATAGATTCAGATACCTTCTCTGTACCGTATAGAAAACATGCAATCTGTCTGTAACAATTGACATTGTACCACTGCAGAATACATAAACATGCAGGTGGTGGCAAGTCCTACTATTTTTTGTCTGCTGAAGATGTAAACAGAAAATTTTGTTTTAGGCATGTTTATGGGAAGCAGGGAGCACAACAGATTTAAGAGATTTACATTGTATGAAAAAAAGTATTCATTATAAAGACAAGTCTAATGAAATAAGAACATTTAGCTGCTGTGCGTGGGGGTGGGATGGGGATGACAACGCGAAAAAACAAAAGCACATCACTACCTTGCAAAAGACTAACATTCCTACACTTTTTAACATAAACTGCCGTCCACCCATATCTGTGAGCTTGGGGTGACCAGAGAAATCTCCACCAAGGACTAATGCACAAGGGCAGGAATGAACAATTGTTCTTTCATGAGTTTAAACGTTAGCAAAAAGAGAGTATATTCAGGAAGACAGGTTAAGTGTTGCAGCTTGTTGCATACAGCAAACCCTCAGAGACTTCTGTGGTATGGAGGGTGAAGCCATGACAAACTCTTGGGAACTCCTGGTCTCTCCAGGTCAGCCCCATGCCTATAGAAAGCCAACTCTGTCACCAGCTAACACAAGCACTTGCTTTCTTTCCATGCACATCCTCAGTCAGCAGAACTCATGAGAGGTCTTCTGGTGCTCAGCCCCATCCTGTCATGCTGTCTGACATGGGGAGTTGAAACATGGCCACAGTCATGTCACTTGACATCATGTACAGAAAGACACACAAAAGACAGCTAAACTGGTATTTCAGGCATGATCAGAAATATGTACTTGTCAGTAATATAAAAGTACTGCTGAAAAATAATGGACTCCTGCTGTTACTTAAAAGTGCTGGAGCAAAAAGCACAGATCCCATAAAAGAGCTTTTGTTCCAAGAACTTGGTAGGATTTTATACTTAACAAATGGTATGAAATTCACTGTGTAACAAGTTGTGCATCTATACATACTTGCCCAAACCAGGCTGCAGGAGTCATTCTTTCAGATTTTAGGTAAATGCAACCTTAGTGATTTTTAAGAACTTAATCTTGAATTAACTAAAGTCTGTCACTTCTGAAAAGTGAGCTAACCATCAAGCTTTCATATTGAGTCAGAGCTTACTTTTTATTTCATTTTAAAGGTCACTGTCATTTTCATTCTGCATCTAACAGGAATATCTGAAACCTTTGTATTTTCCATGGAGTTCAGTCAGTATTTTTGATCCACTGCTAATCCAGTCCTCATCTCCATTCACTTCCAACATAACAATGATTTCTTTTCTTTACTCTTACTTAACCAGAGGAGTGGAACTTATTTACATCAGTAGAAAACATTCTCCTCTGTCAGCTAAAATATGGAGCACTTTTATGCTTCCAGTAAATAGACACAGTCCGTTTTGCTTCAATATTAAAAGGAATGTTCTTTTCACTGGAAGGAAGGTTCTGATAATTGGCCTAGTATATTTCCTTCAGGCATCTGTTAAGCTAATTACTGCTTAAGCTTACAGTCCTGCATTTTTTTCCCCCTATTTTGTGAGGGATGCAGGAGAAAAACGCTGCTAAACACAATTTCTTTGTTTGTTTTAACATAATGATGGTCATAACAAACTCTCAATTGTTTGATTATTTTCTGGTTGAACTATCCACGGAATTAGGATTGCTGAATTTTAATTTTGCAGCATCTTATAAGTGAATGAAAATTTTAATTGGCTGCTTAGTGGTTTAAGGCAATAGATTAATCTTTGTGAATCATCCTAACTGGCAGGTTTTAGTGATCCAAGTAATTTACTTACATAATTTATTTCTTTGTCTTTGAAGGAAAAGTCCATATAAATGCCATTATGTGAAATTTCCATGTAGCACAATAATTGCAGACAAAATTATGCCTTCAGAAATTGATCTTCTAGAAGATTTGGGATAAACAACAGAATACTTTTTAAAAGTCTGTATTTCTTGCCTCTTCAATAAAATTGACTAACTTAGAGCACAGTATTTAAAACATTACAAGCTGACTATTGAACACAACAGGAATTTTCATCTGAAGAACATTAAATCTGAGGTCAGAGTTTAGTCTGCTCTGAAGTCCTCTTTCTTGTGCCTGTTCTACCAGACACTGTGCTTTTTCGTGGTGCACCCATAGCACTCTGATTGCACAGCACAGACCCCCTCCAGCCCCCAGGCTTAACCTAGTTGAAAGACTAAGCTAAGGTCAGCAAAGCATTTCCAACCCTGTAGCACAGGCACCCCAAGCGCATAATCAAAGCTTGCCATAATTATGAGTAGCCACTGTGGGAACTGTATTCTGCTTGTATATTTCTCACCACCCATCTCAATCTCAAAGGCAATGAAAAGCTCATGAACTCAAGTGTCAGGAATGCTTAGCTGATTATTTTATTGGCAACGTAGTGCAATTACATCTCCTCTCTCTCCTTAAGTCTTCAGCGTAAGAGCTTTCAAAGTGCATTGCAGAACTCATGTTAACAGGGGAGTCACGATGGATGGCTTTTCTCCTGATGCAAGCAACTGAGAAGGAAACCACATATGACAAATGCTGATTTGGCTACCATGAATCCTTCGCTACATAAATCAACTTCATGTTGTTTATGCAGTCAGTATAAAAATTCACTTACAGATTTTATTTATTTAACTGCACATTTTATTCTGCTTAGTGAATAGCAATCTGCCTGACCTTACATGTACTCTGCGAATGCAGGCCAGGGAGTAGTCTTGTTAACAGGGCAGAAAACATCCTTCTCCTTTCACTCCTTGAAAACATTCACTAGAGCTTCCCCATCGCTTGTGGATTTCATTATTGCTGGGGAGGGTCTATTAACTGCTATTAACATTTCTGCACCCCACTTCAGGAATCAGTTTTCCAGACCTGAAACTCAGAATTTTAAAATCTGACAGAATCAGAACACATATTTTCAAAGCTGAAAAACTTAGTCACATGGTTTCCATTAATTTAAATGACTAATCTAGTCCAAATACTAAAATAAAAATTTTATAGTTCTATCCCGCTACTGGAGATGAATTGTACAGCAAGTAACAGTTCAATTTTCTCAGTACTGCTTAGCCTTCTTTTTATATGAGTATTTAAAAATGTTTAATCTTTCAAAACAAGATGCTCAAGATTTATTTTTTGGTTACACTAAAAAGGCAACATTCAGGCAATGACTTCATTTCTGAGTTTTCTGCATTAGTTGAAGTCTCGGTATCATTAAGGTAAGTGATAAACAGAGACCATGAAAAGCAAGAAAACCCAAAAAAGCCCTTGGCAGGTAGAAGTGAGTGAAGAAACAGTTTTTAAATTATATAAGAGCAGATTTTCAAGATGTCCAGCAGCCACCAGCTTCCAGTATTTGTAAATGCAACATCTGGTCACCTGCTTCCAGGCCTAATTGGGACTTACTTGGGCTACTGAGATCTGGACATAAAGATCTTTCTAAATTTGGTCTGTGCGTCTACTTGAAAACAGCTATGTTGGCTTGCAAAGTCAGCATTTGCATATTGAGTATATGCAAATATATTTCCAAATATGGAAAGAG
>NW_009932145.1:20082-32784 GCF_000696875.1 Nestor notabilis
GTCCTGGAGACAAATCCTATGTGAATCCTAAAGACTGCACTTTCTGCCAGTGGTTACGAGGCAGAAGGCTGTCACTGCAGTCTATACCGCATCTAATCAATGCTCAGCAAAGAATTAAAGTGGTTATAGTTTGCTATTAAAGACATGGGTAACTAGATAACTTTGATCTGGGAGTCTGCTTAGTCCTGGCAAGGAATATCATTGAAAACATCCTGCTTTGTAATTTCAAACTATATTTGTTTGTGACTGCAATCTCCTCCTCTCTGCCCAGTCAGAAAAGCAAGAACCAGCATTGTCAAGCACTGGAGATAAAAGAACATATTTTCCTAGCAAAGCTTGCAGATATGCAAGGAAAATGTTTGAATGAAGCTATCCCACAACAAGTTTCAAACCGCTCGTGTAATGCAAATGCACAGCACCACATCAGGCAATATTAAACACGGATTGACTGTTCTTCCTGAAAAATAACAAACTGCTGCATCTTTCCCGACAGACAGGTATAAGGGAACTGCTGGAGTAAACACAGCCCACCACAGTCTTATAAGCTTGTTCGTGCGATGGCTTTTAGTTCAGAGCAGCAAGGTTTGGCTTTACAACAGCACTCATCAGCCAAGCCAGGGAATTATACATTACAGTCAAGACAAGAGATGGGGCACTGGCAGACCAGAACAAGCATTTTCTTTCTGAGCTCCACAGCACTTGTGCATGTTGTCAAGCCTATTAAGCAAGAACTCCTCTGATCTCCCCATACTTGAGCAAAATGTGCCTTTTGATCACACACAACTGACCCAGTTTTCCAGGTTGGCTCAATGAAATGCAGGATATATCAGGGAGAGAGAGGGAGAGAAGGAAGGACCAGAAAGGGAAGAAGTTGCTAAAGCCAGAAGGTAATTCTTCATGACATGATTTATATTTGGCTCTTCCCATCCTTCCTGCTACCTTCAGCATCTACAACCAAAATTCAGGTGGAGTGATTTTTCTCATTAACTTTATAGATTAATATTTTCAAATGCCAAGCACAGTATATGAAAGTAATTGATACTTATAAAGGGACACAGTCAAAACTTTGTAGTGGTAAAATAAAAGACACATCATCTCTTTTTGTGGAGGATAAGTTACATGGAATAGACATACAGGACAAACAGTTCTTTTTAACCCCCAACCTCTAAACTTGCCATTGCATTTTCATGTTATATACAGACTCAAGTGGTATCCTGTTTTATATGCAATCCATAAATTGTTTGAGGTATGGGTAATTTCCTTTGGTCTCCTTGTACTGCAGTCAGCACAATAAAGTACAGGTTCAGAGCTACAGATCTTAAAAAGGCCATGACAAAATAACAGACCACCTAATGTCTTGTTTGAGGGTGTGTTAACAAGTCCAGTCAGGAAGGAATGAGACCAAGCATGCAATTGAGAAAAGTTTGTCAGGGCAGCTAAAAAGCAAGAAGTGGGTTTCATCCAGCTGCTCTTAAACAAGGACAATACATGGGCTCGTCAGCACAGCAGCAGCCATCTGGCCACCCAGTGACCAGCCAGACACCACCACAGCCCAACAGTTTTTGACATGCAACTCTGCACATCCCACATTACCATGTTACTCTGGCAGTAACAGCCAACCCATCCCTGCATAAACAGCAGCTTGCAAATCTACAAATTAATAAGCAGTTGCAAATATTTCCTTTGACTAAACCTGTGATATGATAGCAGCATTTGCTGATCTGAGTGCAACGTGGCAGTACATATCTGCACCCATAAGCAGAACAGGAGGCTGACATGTCAGTTACCCAGCAAACATTTGAATATCTAAAGAGACACAGCTCATCACTGCATAGATAATTGGTTGGAAATAAAACAAAAACAAACAAACAAAATCAGTCTTCTGTTTAGTCCATATCTTTTCTAATCTAAGTGACAATGACAAGTGAATTAAAATAATAAGGTAGCCGCTAATGATGCTAAATAAGGTCCAAGTTCAGCAAAGTGCTATAGCCAACTGCATCGCTACTGGGTGTGCAATTCCTGAAAGGAGTATTAACAAATATTTTGGGCTTTTTCCAAAGAATATTTTTCTGTTGTAGTGGTATGACCATGTTTCCACCTTTTTATCACCTGATTCTTTAGTAGATTGCTAGCACTTCCACTCATTCTTGAGGGATTTAGTAGATAATTGCACCTTAGTCACCAATGCAGAACTATAACTATAAGCCAGTACTGGTGGTTATATTCTTCTGATGTCAGCTGGGACAGTGTCAAGGCCTGGGTAGGGTTTTACCCTTTCACACTTATGGAAACAAGGAGCAAGCTTTCCTGGGACTGAGAATACCTGAGTGGGAGAATCAGTAGCATAAAAGAAGCTGACACAGCTCCAGAGGATCTGTCAAAGCAGCAAGCATACTACGTGCAGAAAGCAACATTTAAAAGGATTTTTGAGAAAATAGCTGCAGTTTCAGCTACCACATCAACTGAATGGCCACACACACAGAGCCCTAAACCACATGAAATAAAATATTTTTCTAACGGTGTGCCAGGAAATAACCAAAACAACTATCAGAACGAGGGTACATCTTCCTTAGCAATTTATTGTGTGGTGTCAGTGCTTTTCTGATGCAAAGTTCCTTGGTATCTACTTTTGAAGTGCTTTAGATTATGATTTGCAGTTCCCCCAGCTGGACCTGTCACAGAGAATCCTATGTGGAAGCTATACACCAGCAAACATACCAGCCAGGCAATGAGCATGAATGCAATATTCCAAGCCCCAGCTTGTAAAAATCAGACATTGAAATAAGATTACCAATCTAGCCCTAAGTGACACAAATGATCACTAAGGATGACAGGTCCTTGAACTGTACTGCTTTGCTCTACAACACCTCTTGTTGTGCTAAACTGTTTGCTGTTGAAGATACACCCTGGGGATCCTACAGGAAAATATTTCACAGCAATCATTTGATGCTGCAGAAATTACTCCTGATGGCTAGTCTCAGAGCTGTACCTCCAGTGCACCTCTCCAGCAATGGCCCTTCTATTCCAATCTCCTGCATTAACATTTCTGTTCATGTTTCACTTACATTTCTGGGAAAGAGCGTCTAACTTTGTCTGTCAAGTTAGACAGTAAAGATTTGCATTCCAGAATGTTAAAAATCCAGTGTATCAGAAGATACAGAGATCTACAATATACACCAGAGATGTATTCTTCCACCAAGTGACCCCAGAAGCCTTCATTCTGGCACTGCTGTTCAGAAAAATGGATCTTGGGGACATATGTCTGAATCCAAGAGTTTCTCAAGGAAATCACAATTTTGCTTCAGATTAGGGCAGATGGAGTGCTAGAACACAACGCTTCAGTCAGTGTTTTCGATAACCTTGGTTTTTATTATGAGAATAAAGTCAGAAATTTTTGTGAGGTTTTGTTTTTCCCCAGAAAATTTTTCAAAGATTAACAGATTCTTTTCTGTAGCATAAAGGCTAAGCTTTCATTTACCACCCACAACAGACTGCACATCATATCTCAATACCTGCAGCTAGATTTTCAAAGAAAGTGGAATATATAGCATGTTAAACTTAAAGAAATAACTCTTCAGTTTAGAGCTTATATAATAATGTTTATTCTAAAAACAGACATTGAAAACAATATTCAAATTTTATGTCCTTATTTCAGCAGAAGAAGGTGGATGAGGAAGGAGGAGCAAGATCCTTCACAAAGAGAATGAAGAAAAAGCTGATTTGAGAAAGCTCTGGGGTCCTGCTTTGTTGCTTACTGAGAGGGAGTTTGGAACACATCAGTCTTTCCCTTTCATTGTATTTCCAGGAAAAGTAACTTAGCCCCTCCATTTACACTACAACTCATTCACCTTTGCTCCTGTCTGAAAATTAATATATTCACACATAATTATTGTTCTGTCAAAGTCATCAGGTACTAGCTCTGAATTCAGTCACGTATCAAAAAAGGAAACAGGCCAGGTATTTATATACCTATGTTTCTGCAGCACATCTGACTCTTAATGAAAGACTAGACTCCCTTGCACTAACTGGTGCAAACTCACAAAACCACAGTATATTCTTGCCCCAAAGGGTTTGCAATCCAAAGGTCAAAGAGACAGCAGGTAGGAAATACAGCAGAAAATATATATACAGGGAAATATATACAGGGAGCACCACAGAAAGGCCTTTCTTAAGCCATAAAAAGCATGTCTGCATGAACATTTTCTAAGCAGCATGTAGTTTCTGGTAGCAAGGTTAGATTGCTCCTTCCCAAGGCACTAGCAGGTGGCTCTTTCCTGCAAAAGACCACTGTTCACCTGTACAAAGGGTAACCACCTAGAACTGTGATAATAGAAAGGTTGTATAGATACAGGTAGTAATAAGCTACTGCAGAAATACATTGCTTCAAGGCTAAAAATGAACACCACCACTTTTATATTGGCAGGTTCTTGCCATCGCAGGAGGCTTCCCTTCTCACCTTGCACCCCATCATCCTACTTCTTCCTTCATGCTCTCTCTCTGTCACAAGGCTAAGCAGGTAGTTAGCAAGGGAGATGCAGGGTAGCTTGTTAAGTCAAGGCAGAAGTTAGAATAGCTTGCATCACAGTATAAAGGAGCATTTACAGTTTGTTAATTCTTGCATTGTAAAAGGTAATGATTACATGTTGTGGAACAGGATAACATGCTTCAGGTACAATGAGTATAACAAGTGATATTATCCTGGAGAAAATATGGGGGATTGTGTATTAAAGCTGTTTTCTTGGAGCCTTTTCACTCTTCTGCAGCACCACTTGCTATGGTAGGAACACAGCAAACATTGTTTATCTGAGCCCTGAATTGAAGAATTTGTCTTTTTCCTTTCAGTTCTTCGCAAACTTTTTGTATGATTGCCTACTGAAAAGGTTATTAAAGGTGAATTTACAGGGAGCCTGTAAAAACCAGCCATTCAAAGGATACATCTCATCTGACAGATAGTTTCTTATTACAATAGCATTAAGCAACCATTTCCACACAGAAAAGAACGGCTCCCAGTTCAATCTGAGTTATGGCAAGCATATGCACATCTTCTGAATTTTATGTGTATGTACAATGTCTGTGCACAACTAGCTATACTAAAGAAAGAAAACAGTCCAGTCAACACGCTACTGTCAAAGAGCTTTCTTCTTGCTTAAAATGCATAACACATAACATATGCTTCGGGTGCAGCAGTCATCAAGTACCTGTGACCTGGTCCTCAGAGGTAAACATACTATTTCCTACATCATATAAACAGGACAGTTAAGGTAAAAAGTGTACAACTGAGAAAGTGAAGAACTAAGCTCCACCTCTAGCTGAAGCTTAGAGCAAGACACATAGAAGTATACATCTTAAGATAGCTTCCTCAACACTGATTATAAGAAAGCCTCTTTTGAGAAGGAAAGCATTCTAGCTTCTTTGAGCTATGATTGAGGTTCTATAAGTGACATCACTATGCATTTCTTTTATGGCCCTGAGACTTAAGGTAATCCATCTATTTTCAAAGATTAACAGTACTGAACAGTATTGGTAAGACTGTTCATAAATCTCTGCAGTAAATTGAAACACAAGCTTGCAAACGACATTAAGTGATCCTGACATTGCATGAAACCCCAGTTGTCCTTTTTGGTGAATATTTCTTATTTTTCAAATGTACTTCATCACCCATCTCAGTTATGTTAGAACCTCATTTCTCCAAGAGACATATATCTCTCTCTCAAGGTAGATTTATAAACAACTATCTTATACCTACCATGCTTGTCTGCTTACTCCTTCCTTTCCTTCCTCCACTGTAGTCAAAAACAAAAGGCCTTAACTAGCAACACCTGAAATTTATAGCCTCCCAGTTCCCAGAATACATTGGCACACAAGGTAAGGAACCTATATAATCTTCATTTCTGAAGCACTTCTCTCTTTTTATTCAGAAAGACATGTTCAAATGAAGGGTATGTGTTGTTTTGGCATTAAGCCTGCAGCAAGTTTTGCAGCATCCTTTAATTTTCAGTACTTCAGACAAGTGAGACTTTACAAAAAATGCTGAAGGGAGAAAGCTAAGGGATGGTGGAAAGGAAAAGGACTAGTAGCTATTTAGTCCATCTGTAATATGTTAAGAGATGAGGAACTTGGAAAAACTTAATTTTATTTTTAGGGTATCAAGTGGTTTTATAAATAGATGTCAACTTACTCTGAAAATTTTATGATTTGGAGTAGAGTTTACCTATACTAAAAGTGTTTCACATAGCAGCAGGGTAACCCATAACCTTATCTTTAGAGAGTACTTATGCTGCCTATTCTCCTTAGAGGTAGTCTGTTACTGCAGGAAAGGTGATGATCCAGGTTTCTCAAAACTTCCTATAAAGAGATTGTTGATACCTGTAGTAAGGCTACAGCTGTGATTGTTTAAGGATTGGTATTTATGGCTTAGGAAAAGATCTCTGTATTTATGGAACCAAAATGTTCATCACTGATTCTTTCTACTGGTACTTCTTAGTTTTTTCTCTTCTTGAAGTTTCTTTTTCACAAGAGGACTCTCAGGGATCTTTGCCACGAATATTGTTCCCTAGGGAGGGATTAAGGACTGGTTCTCAAGCCCTAGCATGTATATTTCTAGTATGTGAGGCAAAATTCTTTGCAGAGCCCTTTTGCTCTTGCCAGAATCTGGTTGCATCTGGCAGAACTTTGGGAATCTTCATTCTATTTCCTTCATTATTTAGTTCAAGGGTATAAGGGGATATGCAGAAATAAAGAGACTGGGTAATACCCATTTTGTAAGTACATAGTCATACTAATTTCCTCTGTGTTTAAACTCGAGGGTTTCTGGGGTTTATCTTGTGTATTTAGGTTTGGCAGATGTTAATGTAATCATTTTCTCCATTTTCATGACTTCTTCACAGCTAAAATTTCATGTGGGAGGGAAACATAATGAGAAAGTGACTGCAATCTTTATCATGCATATGCCATTTGGCAGTGCTGCATTGCTTATGACCAGATTATTTGGAGGGAAGACTCACAAACACAAATCCACATCCTAATGTAACTGAGGTAAGTGACTTTGTATAGACAGCAGGATAAACTACACTTATAACTTGCTTAGCAATAATAGTCTAAGCATCCACAGCAAGCACTCATAGGGGACAGGAATTCTCTGTAGTCTGTAATGGATTAGCCTGAAGGAATTCAAAATGCTGTACCTGCCTCCCACATGTGGTGTTAAGCTTAATAAATATTTACAATGCAGTTGAAGATTCTGGCAGAAAAGGGGTTATTACAAATATAAAATACTATTACCAATTTAATGTGCTAAAAATATTCATTTCTTTGCCTCTAACAAAGTGTTTTGTTAATGAGCTATTTCACAAGTGTCTATATGAATTCAGTGTAAAATGATTTATTGCCATGCTTGTAATAAAGAAAATATACACGTTCCCAAAGAAACAAACTCTCACTCAAGGAGCAATCTTTGGCAAGGTCTGTAAGTTCTGCTATTACTTTAACAGTTCTTTTTCCCTTCTGCCAAAGCAACTTGTCAAAATAAAATATGGCCTGTATTTTTTTGAAGTACTGTACCTTACCTCAGTCAATACACACAAAAATAACTTCAATTGTCCTGCTTGTTTAATGCAAATAACATTAATATGAAGTCAAACATGCAGGAACTTATGTTGAAAGTCTGACATGCTGAGTTGACTATATAAAATACAGGATATTGGCTTTGGGTTTTTTTCTGTTTGTATATTTAAATCTGTAACAAAACCTGTTTAGTTGGAAAGAAGCATGTAAAATCTGAGCCTCAAAGGCCACATTGCCATCTCTGGAAACATGGCAAACATATCAAAGATGTAGGCTTCAAAAAGCCTTACAAAAGCGTTTATCAGTTACAAATCTACTCAGAAAGGCGAGTTGTTTTTACTCATATGTATAACTTAGAGGCTTTGTATTTTCCACTGCCTTTTGCCTAAAGATATGGAAAGTTATGAAACCAGGCACCCATAAAACTATGGAAAGGCTGAGTTAGTAAGTAAAGTACAGAAAGTAAAATCTAGTTTCTTTAATTATTTTAAATTAAGCTCTTTGGAATATATTTTGGCTCTGTAATTGTCTGAAAAAAAATATTGGTTACTGCCTTCAAACTGTTTTATGGGACTCTAGTAAAAAAACTAAAAAAATCCTACATAATTGAGGGTTATAACTGTGTTTAAAATGAAAATTACCTAGATGTTATTTTTAACAGGGCAAGGAACTTGCAACACTCAAACTCCAATCGCTCTAATTTGAAGCATACATGTTAAATACTTTCTCATCTCTGGCTGCCATATAGATGCAAGACTGATACTTAGGTGTGGAATCTCTGTAGAGTTTATGAGGAGGAAAAGCTTGAAGGTAAGGCTATTGTAAAGTGTAGCTACTCCACAGCTTATTCTGAGAATCTTCTTTGATAGTCTCATCTAACATGAATGAGAAGCTCACCAATTTACAACATTAAGTGGCTGAATTTCTTTTTTAATAGTGCTATGAGAGTAAATGTCAGTTATCACAGCTGGTATTTTTCCCAATACTTCAATATTAGCGTCAATTTCATTGACCATTTACTCTGAAAAACACACTGGAGATATTTGCATTGGTCTGAGTCTCAGCTGGTAAAAATGGCAGCAGTTCCACTGATGTTAATAGAGATATGATGAGCAAAACCACCTAGGGACCAAGTTTCTTAATGCTATATTCCACTGCATGCCTGTAGTTTGCTAAACCATGTTTAATGTCCTGCCATAGCCTATTGCAATAACTGTGAATACTGACCAGTTTCAGAATACTGCAAATGTATTATTTATATCATCAAATGTCTTTTGTAAAATACAAAGGAAATTGTACAGACAACCTCCATTATTTCCTTGTGGCTGGAAGGCAAATGTCTTTCTTTTAACAAAATATAAATTCCATTGATTTATAGCTTTGCAGATCATTCCTTGTGTGATTGTTGAATTCACTGTCCAACAGGGACTAGAGAAGCTGTGTGTTTTGGCAAGTGCTATTCATCTTCTATGCTTCAGTCCCACCATTATGTTATTCTGATGTCTATGTACCACAGTAACAATGATCACTGTAGCTGAACAGGAGGCTGAGATTAGCAGTCCTTCCTCCCACATGGCAAAACACTGGTTTTCAGAGCCTCTGGGAATCTGTAAACCTCATGAACAAAATGCTCAGCCCTCCTGCCTGTGATATGAGATAATGTCATTGCTACAAAGCTTTCGGGATGGAGGTGGACTTTCAGTTTATCTTCCCTGAGTTCCATAACCAGACAGCAGCTTTTCCTCCTTGCAAGCAGTTCATGTCTCTTTGGACTAAGCTAGGGATATAAAATCTGACAACAGCAGTGGTGGACATTCAAAGAGCTTGTCAGGGCTATTTTCAGCAGCCTGAAGTACAGTAAGTTTCACTTACTCAGCCTTTCACATTTTGCACTTGGAAAATACCAAAAAGCAGCTGGCCCCTCTGGGAGTGGTAGTAGAAAGAGAAATGTAAAGATATGTCATCAGTGAACAAATGCATGAATTTTAGGGAATGATATTCTCCTTGGATGCACACTGAAACAAGGTTTGAGAAGTTTGGTGAACGTATTCAGGGAATGCTGAAAGACCCTACAGACCTTGATTTATACCTCTAAAAATTCTTTTTTGCTACAACTTTACATCTGAAAAACTGCTAAAAGCAGCCCTTGGGGTGGGCAATCACTGCTTACAATACAAAGCACAAAGAAATCAAAATGCAAATCAGTATGTTGGGGAGTTGGGGGGAAGCACAGCACAGAGGAAAACAGCAGAATGTTTTTAAATAGGTTTCTGTGTCTTGGCTGGTTTTTCACTAAGTGCTTTGGATGCTATAGATGCTTTCACTGATACAATGATTCTTCAAAACCATTTGCTCCAAATGGTTGCCTTTCTAACATAACCAAAGGTAATATTGGAGCAGTTCAGATTCCATGACATTTGAACTGAAACATGGCTTGGAAAATATGGAGGCTGTGTTCCAAGATCTGGTATAAGAATACAAGGAATAAACCAGTGTATTTTCATGCTGGCATAACTTTGCCACAAATAGGTGGTTGTTACTAATCCTTCTAATGGCTGTTAGTGCATGGTTCACTGAAATTAAAGAATACTCTGTAAATATGCACCATTCCACATATTTTGTTCAGTAGTTAAATCACTGTCAATTCATAAAAAGGTTTATTTTTATTAATTTTATGGCAGATAAATACTTGTATTTCACACTGGGGAGGAATTAGAGGTTAATGTCTTCCTACGATTAGAGTTATTTTAGAGAAAATTGTGGAAAACTTGATAGAATAGTAATATTTTAAAATTGAAATGCTGTTGCTTTGCATTATGGTATGATTATGAAATACGATGTGAACAGTTTAACTCATTCATGTGAGTTAATGCATTTACTTGCACTTCTTCACTGTGACAATTTCAGCCAAAAGCTTTGAACTTCAGAACTGGGCAAGAGTGGCACTAAAACTTAGGGTTAACCACCCACAAGCAGAAGAGAATTCTCGATATTTTGCAAAAGGAGGGCTTGTGTACCTTATCTAGCTTGCCTGGACATCATCGCAGTACCTCCATTTGAAAAGACAAAAAGTCAGTAAACCTGTTCAACAGATTAGTTTGGGGGAGAGTTGTTGCTTCTATTTTGCACAGGAATATCTTTATGGCTTGTAAAAAGAATGTGTATAGTACACCCACTTGAAAGGGGTTTCCATCTTGCAAGGTAAAGATTGCATGTTCCCGTAGCCATCACTTGATATGAGAACCAGGTGTCAGGGCTGCTCTTTTCTACATGCTGGATTACTAGGGACCTTGCAGACAAATGGAGGGTAGTCCAGTGGGGAAAGACAGAAAAACGATAAAATACTTGCAAAATGGAAATTGCAAGGGTGATAAAGAAGATTGACCATCTAGCACTTAGAGGAGACATAACTGTCTACACATACATAAAGGAATATTACAGAGAGAACAGGGACCAATTATTCTCTCAAGTCATCAAGGGCAGAACAAGACTAATGGATTTAGGATGTTGCAGGGAAAATGTCAGTTTAACATTAGAGGAAGTTGGGCAGGATTTCCATCTCTGAACTCTGAATTTGTTCAAGTGTAAGGCTAGATATCAGTCTGAGGTGGTATACCTTACTGTGTCCTAAAGTCTACCGGAACTAAAAAGCCTTAGTCCTGCACACCTTACGTAAGGAGGTAATCCTCCTCAAGATAGAAGTCTTTGCTTGATTAAGAGCTGCCAGTACAATGCCATATACTTTAATAAATCTTTAAGGGATTGTGAGATATGCTAGCCTCTTCCCAAAGAAGCAAATTCAAACGCTATAGTTATTTACATATATTTCAAGACATGGTAAATCTTGTGGGGTTTCCCTACCAAATTCCAGAAATGTTCATCTCTTGCACATGAAAAAGCTGTTTCAAAAAAGTATCTTCCATTTTCTTTTTCTGAATTGGTTTAAATCTCACAGAAATCAAACTTTCTGAAATTTATATTCAAATGGAATATTTACTTGTTTGAATTTAGTATTCTTGTACTTTTTTTCTTTTTTTTTAATCCAAATATTGAGATATTTTAACTTACATATATGGTTTTTAAGACAATATCCAAAAATGTCTCACACGGAACTGTTTCCACAAAAATAACTGCGGGAAGTATTTTAATAAGTGAGCAGAGTAGACTATTTGTATGTAATGTCATTATAGAATCCATGCAATTGGTTTGTTGTCTGCATCAGTATTTTAGGAGAATTTTGGTCAAGGAGAGTCATTCTGCTTTTATTAGTAATTGCTCAGGCTCAACAGAACATCCAAAAAATGCTAATGAGTTTAATGAATCAAAACTTTCATTGCCTGCCTGCTGCTACTTGTCTCAAACTCTAGGGAAATTAAGGTGCTGACAGTGTTTGATGAACAGGATAAAATCACAATCCTCTCAAGAAACCAGACTCACAGCTGCAGATGGATGAAATGTCATAACTTTTTTTGCTTAAGGGAAAGAATAGTGGCTAGCCAGCATGATGAAAAAACACCATACAACTTGCCAAAAAGGATTGTTTCAGGGTATTACATAGTTCTATGAAATACATGGTCATAACTAACACAATTATGGCAGACCTGGAAATTTTCCATTTTCCAGATAGACATCGTGTGATCTAACTTCTGAACTAGTTATAGTTTTTCATAGGAGACAGGAAAGCTGTGGATGTCTTTGAGCATCCTTAAGCTTGATGATAATAACCTCTTTATCCTGAAATCAGTGATTTCCTTTTGGAAATCATATAATTTCCTAGAGTGACAGAGTCAGTTGGCCTCCTGGCTTTATTTGCATTGTTGTTCACACCTTATTCTTCTTGTTACTTGGATGCCTGGTGTATTACTAACCTTAAATTAGCTGCCTATGGTAGTGTTTATTACAATAATAAAAATATGCTTATGTGTTCCTCTTTAAATTGTAGCAGAGGGCAACTTTAAGCAGTAGTTTTATGAGAAATACTTTTCTTTTTACAATTCTAAGTAGCTTATTTGGTCTTCTGATCCAAACACAGAGTGTATGCTTCTGTGACGATGAGGAAAACTAATGAGATGCCAGGAAAAACTTCTGATGGTGTTATAAATAGATGAATCATAGAATCATAGAATGGTTTGTGTT
>NW_009932146.1:0-13817 GCF_000696875.1 Nestor notabilis
CTGGCTGACACCAACCACCTCGTTGTTTTTCGTTGATATTGTGATTCAAATACTTAGATGTACCTTGCATGTTGTAGAGTATATATATATATTATATAGTATATATTCCTGCTTGTGCCTAAAGGGTCATAGTCAGATTATTCAAAAAAGAATTCTCCTTGATAGTAATGAATTTTCTTACTGTTTTGTGAGTATCCTTTGGGCATAGATCTGGAACTATGATTGAACTTGACACTTTTTAAAAAGTCCTATATAATGGTAAATTGAAGGTTTTTCTATCTGATATATTTAAACAAGCACCAAAAATCTGTCCCAGGATTTTTGATCTTGTTCTTTCAGCTCCTTTCAGTAATATGTGGGAATTGCATAGCTTTTCCATCTCGGATGCTATGGCAAATTTCAACTCGTGAAACATTCTTTCATGAATGCCACAGATGAAATAATTTTATTTTCAGAGGAGAAATCCTTGCATGTAATGTGCAGGAAGTAAAGTGTTGGGTTTCTTTTTCTGTTTGGTTTTGGTTTGGTTGGGGTTTTTTTTGGTTAGTCCTGGTTTTAAAAGCATTGGATAGTTGCAATTTAATGTTTTGGTTTGTTTTATTTTATCACGCCTATGCATTGAACAACATAGGAGTCTGGTAGAAAAATTTTAGATGTGTGTTCTTATTACAAAATGGGAGGATAAACTAGGGTTCTTCAATCCTCTTTATTCTGCTATGAATTAATACTGGGGATTGAGCTTGTTATCATAATGCTGCTAATGCAGACATTTTTGTATAACTGGATTTTCTGGTCTGAACTGCATTTTCTGGTGTGTAGATTGCTTTGATGAGAATTACTTTTCCATTTGTCCCCTTATATGTCCCCTGTAGTCCTCTGCAAAATGATTTTTCAATGTTTGTAACCTAATGACCTAATGAATACAAAACTTAAAAGGAAACACAAGCCCTCTTTCTTAAGTTGGAAGAAAAGCAACTGTCAGCTGCTTATCACCTTGGTAACTTCACTATAATTTCCCTGTTAGGCATGCAGGAAGAAGAATTGGAACAGATTGGTAATTATCATATTTCACTGCTTTGTCAACTTTCTTCTTCAGCAGATCGTTTTTCCGAAGATGGTGGCAAGCTGTTGTCGATTCCTGTGCTACTTCTGTCGTATCAGTCGACAAAACCAAAAGGCCATGTTTGAGCATCTTACTTACTTACTGGAAAACAGCAGCGTTGGACTGGGTATGTCATGTAACTATAACAGCTAAAAGCAAGACCAGGAGGAACTGCGATATCACAAGACTTGTATTTCTGTAGCAAGTTGAAGTATGTGATGAAGCCCCTCTGAATCTTAAACCACTTTATTTTCACATCTAACTGATTTTTTTTTCCCATTTTCCTTTCATCTGTATGTGTCTGTGAATTGTATTAGAAACTGAATAGCCTAAATTTGTGTTTTTAAATAGCTTGAAAATTTAGGATTAAATCCTTAGTTTTGCATTCTTTCCATTCAAAATAGTTATGATTGAAGTGAGCTTTAAACTGAAGGACTTGGGGGCAGGGTTTGAAGTGGCAATGCTTGCACCATCACATCCAACTGGGGAATGAGCCAGGCCAACCAGAGCAGTGATAAATGCTCCTTAGCTGCCCACCAAGAAGAGAACCAGAAGACCAACCACCTCACATGTCTGAATGAATATGGTGAATCCTCTTGCACCCCTCTTGGGAAACCTGCATCCTCAGTTACCTCTCTCAAATGCCTATACAAAAACGTATACACTATGGGAATGAATTGGAAGAATTCGTGTGTGTGTGTGGTCGCAGGGCCATGGTCCCATTGCAGTTACAGAGACATGATGGGATAGCTCACCTGAACGGAATGCTCTCATGCATGGCTACATATTTTTTAGGAAAGTTAGGCCAGTAAAGTGGGCTGGTGGAGCTGCTCTTTACATGAGAGAGCAACTGGAACGTATTGAGCTCTGCCTATGGGAGGGTGAAGAACAAGTTGAGAGCTTATGGATAAGAATTAGTGTCACCACGCTAACATGGGTGACACTACAGGCTGTGGGTGTTTACTACAGGCCACCTGATGAGGAGGAGGAAGTCAGTGAGGCTTTCTACAGACAGCTGGAAGTAGCCTGATTACCACAGGCTCTGGTTCTCACAGGGGGCTTGAACCACCCTGATACCTGCTGGAAAGACAACACAGCTAGGCACACACCGGTGCACAAAGTTCCTGCAAAGCACTGATGATGCCTTTTTGACACAGGTGGTGGAGGAGCCAATAAGGAGAGGTGTGCTGCTGCACCTTGTACTGAGAAACAAAGAAGGGCTGGTTGGGAATGTGAAGACTGGGGGAAGCCTTGGCTGCAGTGACCATGAGATGGTGGAGTTCACAATTGTGTGTGTAGGAAGCTGGGCAATAAGTAGGATTGCAACCCCAGTCTTCAGGAGAGCTAACTTTGTCCTTTTCGAGGACCTACTTAGAGGAATCCCATGGGTTAGGGCTCTGGAAGATAGAGGGGTCAGAGAGAGCTGGTTGATAGTCAAGTGTCACTTGGTAAGTGCTCATGAAAAGTGCATCCATATGAGTAAGAAATCAAGCAACAGAGGCAGGAGACTTGCATGAATGAGGAAGGAGCTTCTGGCAAAACTCAAGTTTACAGAATGTGGAAGAAGGGACAGGCCACTTGGGAGGAATATAGGAATGTTGTCAGAGTATGAAGGGATGTGACAAGGAAGGCTAAGGTCCATTTGGAATTAAATCTGGCAAGGAATGTCAAGGACAATAGGAAGGCCTAGTTCAGGTACATCAGTAGCAAAAGACAGACTAGAGAAAATGTGGACCTGCTGCTGAATGAGGTAGGTGCCCTGGTGATGGAGGATGGAGAGAAGGTGGAGTTACAGAATGCTTTGTTTGCGTCAGTCTTTACTGCTGAGTCCAGTTCTGGGCTCCCCAGATCAAGAAAGACAAAGAACTACTGGAGAGGATCCAGTGGAGGGCTGTGAAGATGATCAGGGGACTGGAGCATCTCTTTTATGAGGAAAGGCTGAGAGAGCTGGTCCTGTTTAGCCTGGAGGAGAGATGATAAATATTTTAAGGGCAGGTGTCTGACTGTTTACATGGTGCCCAGCAACAGGATTAGGGGTAATGGGCACAAACTGAAACATGGGAAATTCCATTTGAATGCATAAAATCTTTACTTTGAGGGTGTCAGAGCACTGGAACAGGCTGCCCAGAGAGGTTGTGGAGTCGCCTTCTCTTAAGACACACCTGGATGTGATCCTGTGCAACCTGCTCTCGGTGAACCTGATATAGCAGGGGGTTGGACTAAAATATCTCCAGAGGTCCCTTCCAACCCTAACCATTTTGTGATTCTGTGAAATCTAAGATTAAATTAGCCCTTTATGTTGCTTGCCTCTTTCATCTGGCTTCACTTTTCTTCATTCTAAAGCTTAGGCCACTGATACGAATTTCGTATTTTTCCTTCAAAGTGCTGGATATATGTTTTTTAATGTGCGCGCGTTAGATTTTATAACACAAGGAAAATTGTCTTGACTAGATTTATGGCTGTATTAATAAGGTATATCAAGGCAAGATAGCATGTGATTTCACAGTGCTTTAGCTATTCATTGTGACCACTTCAATGCCTGCATCTGCCCATATTAAACACAGAAAATGGGATTAGAAGAAAGAAAACAGGTAACACTGACACTTGAAAATGTCTCTTTTGGATGAATATTTTAAAATATATTTTAAAATCCTGAATTGGTAGGCTTGTGTAGAATTACATAGTGAATATATATTCTCTGCTAAATAAATAGTACAGTATTCCTCTGATTTTCTATGTTACTGATCTCTGCGTTTAAAACCAGTGTGGTTGAATAGACAAGTCAAGTTAGAAAAAACTAAAAATCAATCAGCAATTTATTTTAACATTGTTCAGAACAGTTAACTGTATTCTTAACTGAAGAACAGCCATCCAATTTATGTTCAAATTCCAGTGTGACTGCTGCCCTCTGCTGCTTGACTGTGATTACTGAAAACTGTATTTGAGTATTAAATTTCTTCTGCAGCATTTCCTTCAATGAGAGGTTCAACACCACTAGATGTTGCAGCAGCCTCTGTAATGGACAACAGTGAGCTTGCACTAGCACTGGAGGAGCCAGATCTCGATAAGGTAAGCCACTCTGCAACCTAGTTACCTGTTTATTAAGTAATGTACTTGTGCTAGAAGGGAAAAGGGCAAGTTTGATCATAGTAATTTTTGGATATGATCTCCTCAGAAATACTTGCTCAAGGTGTGTTCTTTCTCAAGGTAAGATTGACTGAGCAGTACTTTCCATGATTTTGCTTTATGTTTAGTGGGAATCACAGCAAAAGAGGTTTATTTCTATCTTCTGCATTCTTTCACTATTATTATCAGGTAGAAAGGATGACAAGAAAAAAAGGCATGAAACAGGAGAAAGGCATATCAAGAAATATTGTTTGGGGAAGAGAAAATTTGAGAATGAAGAGGTGAATGTGAAGAAATTAAGCAGGTCTTTTGGCTTAAAGAAAACATAAAGATGGGTATGGAGGTGAGAGCTGAGGGAAAGAAGGGCAGATATCTGAAAAGAGAAGTTGGAGCAGGATTTTAGGGTAGTTGCAGTAGGAATCCAGAACTCAGATCATTGGCAATGGTTAGGAATAAAGAGAAGTGTGAGGAGAGGCAGGATGAACTAGAAATTGTGGATAAAAGGATAAAAAAAAATGGCATGAAAGTTCTTTGTATATCCTGGAAAGAAAGCAGATTAAGAGATGGGTGCACAATCAGAAGGAAAAGGAGGAAATCAGGAAATGGAAGTGATACGTGCTAGCACAGCATTTGGGGAACAGAAAATGAAAGGTAGGGTTTAATATAAGTGGAGGGGAACTGTTAAGCACCTAAATGATAGCTTGTCACAGGGAAAGCCTCTGTGCAGTGTGGGAGAATTCTGTGATGAGAATAGAATGAGTTACGGGGTATTTGTGATCAGCATGTGCTGTGGGAGAGGAAAAGTTGGGAAATAGAAATAAATGGGAATATGAAGGGGTTATCTGGAAGGCAGAGATAAGAATTTTAATGGGGAGGGTGTCAGAGAGCACAGGAACATACTAATTATATAAAGGTATGTTGAGAACAGTTATCAATTTTGTATCACCTGCAAAATTGCTGAGAGTGCATTCTGTCCTGCCATTACTAAAGATATTAAACAACACTGGCCCCAGTATCAACCTTTGGGATACACCACTAGTGACTGGAATGCCACCAGCGAGTATCTTACCTTTTCATGGAAAGTACTGTAGGGCAAAACACTTAAACTGAATTGCACTGTTGACCCTTAATTGCTTGTTCCTCATATACTGATTGCTTACCTTGGAATAGTTGGCACCATGTAAGTGGTGAATGTTTAAACAGTTAACGGATAGCAGCAGCAACATGCTGAAAAATCAGGCAGTATGTGCCTTAGGCTGGGTCTCTCAAATTCATCAGTCGTTGTAGCTCTAAGAATGGTGATTTATTGCCTGTGATATGTTAATCTTGGTGAGTCAATAACTATCTAGAGCAGTAGGTGGATATTATTCAGTAAATAAATCTGCATACTAAATAACAACAAAACCCAAATACTGTATATCTATCAGTTCAATGAATGTGGCATACGTACACTACTCACAGTGTTTCTGTGCAAGTAAAATTTGTATCATAAAGCTTGTGTTCAAAGCAAATAAACTACACATAGACAACTTCTGGACTTTTGCCATTGCAAATATGATCTCTCTTTACTGCAAATGTATGAATGTGTAGAAGGTAAAGGATTGGCCTGATGATATACTGTAGTAAACTGCATAGGATTAAAATTGTAGGGTTTGGTTGTAGGATTATAAAATCTAAAAAGAGATGGATAAGAGATGTATTCCCCTATTTTTCTTACATTTTACATGAGCTGTATCTCTAGACTCCTACAGATGTGTATTCACTTATGTCTTCTAAATGGACTCTAGAAAGCTATCATGTCTGTTAGGAATTGTGTACTTTTTCCTTCAAGTGCACTGAGTAACTTCCTTACTGTGTACTGTAATAAGCAAATTTTTAACATTGGCCCATTTTTCTTCTGTTACAGCCTTTTGGAGGCAACTTATATACTGTATCAGCAGAAGCATAATTCCTCTTCCCGAATTCTTAACCAGTTTCTCTCTTAGGGCATTAGATAATGACTAAATGTGATCTCGTGGATGGTGGAATTGCTATAGGGTGCTTAAGCAGAATAACATATCTCTCTTTTCCAAATAGAAAAACCTATCTCCCTTTTGCCACTGATTTTCGGCTGCCTTCCATTGTAAGCAGTGATCATTTGCATCTCTTTTTACAGGTTGATGAAAGGTCCTGATGTTCATTACCTATTGCAGAATATATTTAAGAACTATAATCATGTTCATATGTTGTCCTTTGTGTAATTTAAATAAAAACAAAAATCCCATTTGTGCAGTTACCTGCAAATTTCCATTTAAATGGTTGAGAAAATATTCTGTAAACAATTGAGAAATTTAGGTTATTATAATTAATTAAATTGGTCATCATATCGAAAAGATTTCTCTTGGTTAAAGATACTCCTTTTAATAAGAAATACTGTGTTAGGAATTTACATATTACCAAAATTGTTAATCTTTTTTAATTTGAGAACTGAACGTGAGCCGGCAGAGTGAGCTCACAGCCCAGAAAGCCAACTGTATCCTGGGTCACATCAAAAGAAGCGTGACCAGCAGGTCAAAGGAGGTGATCCTGCCCCTCTAACTCTGCTCTCGTGAGACCCCACTAGGAGTATTGTGTCCAGTTCTGGTGTCCTCAACATAAAAAGGACATGGAGCTGTTGGAGCAAGTCCAGAGGAGGGCCACGAGGATGATAAGGGGGCTGGAGCACCTCCCGTATGAAGACAGGCTGAGAAAGTTGGGGCTGTAGAAGCCTGGAGAAGAGAAGCTGTGTGGAGACCTCATAGCAGCCTTCCAGTATCTGAAGAGGGCCTACAAGAATGTCAGGGAGTGACTCTTCGTTAGGGACTGTAGCAATAGGACAAGGGGTAATGGGCTTAAACGTAAACAGGGGAAGTTCAGGTTAGATATTGTGTTCTTTACTGTGAGGGTGGTGAGGCACTGGAACGGGTTGCCCCAAGAAGTGGTATATGCTCCATCCCTGACAGTGTTCAAGGCTGGGTTGGAACAGAGCCTTTGGTGGCATGGTTTAGTGTGTGGTGTCCCTGCTCATGGCAGGGGGGTTGGAACTAGATGATCTTAAGGTCCTTTCCAACCCAAACCAGTCTATGATTCTCTGATTCCACGATTCTGGTTTCAGACTGTTAAAACTGTTCAGTGACACGTATCAGTCTTTGAAAAATGTAGTTGTTTGCATGTCTATTGGAATTACAGTAAATAAGCTTCTAACACAATATTTATTCTGTTTATAGCAAATTAGCCATACGTGGCTATTGATGAGATTTTTAAAGTTGCATTTTGACTGTTATTCATGTATTGTAAAAAAAAAAAAAAAAATCTGAATTTCACAATATATTATTCTACTTTTCACATTCCACATTTCGTCTTGTTATATTGTAGTGCCATCATATAATAAGGTAACTTCAGAAATGAAAGTGCTTGACTTTGATGTCATCATCAAAAGCAAGAACTAGAAACTAGGACTGATGCAATTATAAGCTATGTTGGTAGTTTCTCAGGTGAAACACCTTCTATATAAAAACCTTGTATTAAAAAAATTACTATGTTCATTTTGTTATTGTTTTGTATTTATTGTCATTGTTTTATATTTCTTTTGAGAAATGTATTTCTAAGCAGAAGAATAAGTCATTGCTTCTGTATCATAGGTTGTTACCTACCTGGCAGGTTGTGGCCTCCAGAGTTGTCCGGTATTGCTGGCTAAAGGATATCCAGACATTGGATGGAATCCAATAGAGGGTGAACGTTACCTGTCATTCTTAAGATTTGCAGTTTTTGTTAATAGTAAGTGTGATTTCTCATCATCCAAATTCTATCAAAAGGTTTCCTTAAAATTACTTTTCTAACCAGAAAAACATGTTAATATATGGAGGGAGGTTAATGCATACTGTTCTCACTACAAATGCAAGATTATCGGTATATGTTGCTTATTGTAATTTTTTGAATCGTCATTGGTGCGTTTTTTCCTTACTGTTTTTGCAACTTGCATAATTTAATAGAGTAATCTGTTGAAGTAGCAAATTATATTAGGAATTAATTCAGTAGGTAAACTGGTATTTACATATACTACATATGTTGGTTATAAACATAACTGGTGAGCACTGATTTTAGACGTTTCTTGGCCACTTACAGCACTGGGAGATTTAGAGATTTGTAATTAATTTGCACTACGAAAAGCAAATTTCCAATAGGTCACATGTTTACATAGTTCTGATGGACTGGTGTTTGTAAAGCACCCTGTGTACCTTTAATCTGATGTCTTGAAAAAAGAGAAAAATCTTATCCTTTGATAACTATCTTATACTTGCTCTTGTGGGCAATTTCCTTTTGAAATTTATGAAACAAGCTAAAATCATATTTAGATTAATATGAATGCCACTAAACAAAAAAGCATCCTCCAGTTCATGTGGATTTTTTTTCATCAACCTAGTAATTTAGATTAGGGATTAGGTGAGATCAAATGATTTGTCTTTTCACCACCTATCTGGTCTGACAATATAGAAAGTGTTGTAAAGGACAGATAGGGACAGCCAGAAGGGAAACAACTTCAAACAATCTAATTTTTGGATTTTGGCTGTTCTAGTCGTATAATGTTGTTAGTCTGAAATTAGCAAATAATACCTTAAAGAGAAACAATAAACACGCTTACTGTTCAGTTTCTCAGTTGATAAGGCTGTAGCTATGGAGTTGCTAAACTAAGTTGACAAACTGCTATAAGAAGGTGTAGAACACGTAGTCATTGAGTTAATAAAGTGTGGTTTTCATTGTTGATTTTCTAAATAAATGTTAACAGCACTCTGTAAAATTAGATGAAGATAGCTTTGGTCTTACTTGTTTATTTTAGATTAGATATTAGGAAAATGTTCTTTACTGTGATAGTGGTGAGGCACCAGAACAGGTTGCCCAGAGAAGTTGTGAATGCTCCATCTCTGGAAATTGTCAAGGCCAGGTTGGATAGGGCTTTGACAACCTGATCTGGTGGAAGGGGTACCTACCCATGGCAGGGGGCAGTTCCAACTACATAATCTTTGTGGTCCCTTCCAACCTAATCCGTTCTGTAATTCTGATGAGTAAACTTTGCCAGATAGTCTGCTAGTCAGTAGAATTAAGTTTTAGTTTCAAGTGTTTCAGCTGCTTTTTATCTGAAAAACAGTTACAGTTGAGGTTTTGAACCTTCTTATTATGACAGTTTTAGAGGCAGCACTCTTGAAAATCACTTTACTATTTTTTCTGTGTCTTCTGCTTGAGAGGACAATTACAAATATAGATTAGTAAAATATTTGGGTTGTTGAGATAAAAGCAACAAACATACTTTTAAACACATGAATGGATTTTGATTCTGGCCAACGTGTCCTTGGAATAAGCAATACTTTTTTCTTCAAGCATAGTTCTTCATTACTTTGTCCTCTGAAGTACATTAGAGCAGGCTGCAAGTTATTAAAGCTTTTTTCAGCAGTTCAGTATCCCATCAGAAGGGACATGGAGAAGAAATTTAAATACAGAGAAGGTCAGAATAATATTCTAGTGGCAAATGCAGGGTACAAGAAATTGTAAACTGAAAATGTAGACTAATTAATTCTTGATAAACTTCTATTGACTTCAGTAGAGCAGCATTAAAGATTAATTTGATCTTTGTGCTTAAAACAAGTTTCTTCCTGCACAGGCTAAATTAAAACTACCTGCAAGGGGCTTTTGCTGATATATGCTTTCTTTTACTCTAAATAACACTCCTCAAAAAGCATATTTTTGGTGTGTCAAAAACTGCCCAAATTAAAATAAATTTTTACATCTGGATCTAAAATGCGTTGGAAATGAACCACTCAAAACAATATTGGTAGTGCTTTTATTAAACTAAAAATTAATTACATAGTATAATTTTATTTGTATTTGGGTTTTTATTCTGCAGTATAGATTCAAATGGCCCCTTACAGGTTTTAAGGGCATTTTATATTTGCCTTCTCAAAAGATATAGGAAACATGCAAGGATTCAGGAGCATCTGGTAGTTGTAGCTGAATGTTGTACATGTTTGGATGATTGCTTATAGAACTGTGGAGGGGTATATGGTGATTTTTTTGAGATTACATTTTACTTAATGCATTATTTTAAATGTCTTCACTTAGAAGGTTTTATCTAAATGAAAGTAAAATTATTGACTTTAAAATTTAAAATCCTGCTTTTTCCCTGCTGTATGAAAAGAAGGTGAATGGAAAGGAGAAAGAAGGGGGGGGGGGGGAAGAGAATCAGTGCAAAGTCAGTAATCAGGGCACCAAATCACAGAACAATTTCTGTTGGAAAAGACCCTTAAGATCATAGCATCCATCCATACACCTAACACTGCCAAGTTCACCACTAAACCCTGTCCTTAAGTGTCACATCTGCAAGTCTTCTAAAATACCTCCAGGGATGGTGACTCAACCACTTCCCTGGGCAGCCTGTTCCAATGCCTGACAACCCTTTCAGTGAAGAAATTCTTCCTACTGTCCAGTCAATCTCCCCAGGCACACCTGAGGCTGTTTTCTCTTGCCTGTGTTTCATATGAAGATTGTACCAGTGTTTTAACTGTGGAAAATACAAGGCTAACATATCTAAAGTATTTAGCTGCTCCTTCTAGAGTCAGTCAGTCCCAGTTATCTACCATTGCTTTCTGTTGATTATGACTTCCTGGTAACACCACAGCTGCTCTCAGCTAAACCAGTTTCTCATGATACTTTTTGGTGGCTGCTGAAACTGCAACATTCAGTTCAGTATAAACTTGTTACTTGGCATTGGTTTAGCATTGTAGCTTGCATGTAGAATATAGATACTGATGATCTGAGCTACTGACATCAGAAGTTCATTGACTGTGAACTGTTTCTTTTCCTGTAATTTGTTTTCTTCCTAACGTTCCATTAATTTCATATGGATTACTAGTATTATAAGGTACTCACTGTGAATTTGTAAACAGTTGTGTTTAACTGTAAGCTTTTGACCCAATTATTATTCTTATCATGCTTCCACGTGCCACTAACTGCAGCCCATGAAGCAGTTAATGAGAAGAGTTCATTTATATGAAGGTTCCTTTTCCTAATGACTTTTATTCAGCAAGCATCTAGATAAAAACCTGTCTACCTGTACTCAATTATACAATAGTTAAACCCACTCTTTTCCCTTTTCAAATACACATACATTTTCCACACAAAGCTGTTATAAATTGAGTTGTTTTAGGCAAGCCATGACCTTTAAACTATTTTAATATGATTTTTATATATAGAAAAGATAAAGTATTCAATTTCAGGCATTAAATAGCAAGCAGAAAGTTTAACAAATATTTAAACATGCAGTAGAATAAATCAGGAGATTTTACTCTCGGTATATTTAGCCTAACATAGAATTTGTTATACTTTGGTTATATTGAGAAGATTAAACTCTGACATCAGTTTTCTACTGATGAGGTACTAAGGACAAAATGTTAAATAACATTCCTTGCTTCATTTGGCCTATTAAAAGTCAGATAACTCTCATGCCCTGTACTAGGTCTGACTGGGATGGAGTTGGAGACACAGTTAGGACAGGTGACCCCAAATGACCAAATGGATATTCCATACCATGATTTTGTGCTCAGCAATAAAAACAGGGAAAGGAGGAGTGGGGGTCGTGTTCATGGTTATGATGCTTGTCTTCCCAAACGACTATTATGCATGCTGAGGCGCTGCTTACTAGGAACTGACTAAACATTTGCCTGGGAAGCAATGAATAAATTTGTCTTTTTGCTTTGCTTGCATGTGTAGATTTTCCTTTCTATGCTAGATAGCTGTTATTTCAATCCATTAGTCATCACACCTTCTATTTTCATCCTGTCCCACAGGGAGAGGCAAGAGAGCAAGAGGCTGGGGGAGATGGCTTGAGTCAATACTTCCTTCCTACCTTCCTCAATAGCCTCTATTGCTTCTTAGGACTATTAGCCTTTTTACCAGAGACTGTAGTATTTGCCATAAAAAGCAAATTAACCTTCAGTGTAGTAAAAGTTTTGCAAACCAAGTCACTGTCACTTTTAAAGCTCAGTTTTAAAGCTTTTCATACAGCACACCTAATGCTGCCAACTTGATACCTTTTTGTTTCCAAAAATAAGGATGGGAAATTGTTTTCTGCTTTGTAAAATTTAGGGGAAAAATATAGTTGTCTTCTGACTTAAGGATAGCTTTCAGGACAAAGTATGTATAGTGCTTTTTGGTCCTCAGGTGAAAGTGTTGAGGAAAACGCAAGTGTTGTTGTCAAGCTCCTTATTCGACGGCCAGAGTGCTTTGGACCAGACCTCAGAGGAGAAGGAGGAAATGGTTTACTGGCAGCTATGCAGGAAGCTATCAGGATTTCAGAGAATCCTTCTCGTGACCTTCCCTCTCAGGCATATAAAAGAGAAGGGTAGGTAAATGAATTCTTCTTTGCAAATGATGATTTAATAACTGGTTTACTCAAGCTTGCAATATATGGATAACAGGCCTTGTTATTCAGTGTTATACAAACATAGAGTATTAGAGATTTACACCCACAAGCAGTTGTCAGATGGAATTTGTAAAATGTGAGCTAGATAAAAGTGGAATAAGAGTTACAGAAAAAGCCTGAAGGACAAAGTGAAGGAGAGAATGTTGTTGTGGAATGAAGCTAATAAGGTATAGTGAAAGAGAAAGATAGAAGGCTCATGTGAAGTCAGTTATTACTGTTAAATTGCATGCTTACTCTAGGGATAAAACCCCTGTAATCCGGAGCCAGAGGAAATTAATATATCTAATTAATAGCCTTTGGATCATGGACCTAGCTCCAGAAAGGAGCTATAAAATTACATTAGCAAACATGCTCACTGGTATTGTTTATCTTTTAGGGATGAGGAGGAGGCGGTGGAGGAGGAGATTGTGCATATGGGCAATGCAATCATGTCATTTTACTCAGCTCTTATAGATTTACTTGGACGCTGTGCACCAGAAATGCATGTAAGTTCATTTTGTCACTTGCTCAGAAGATGTAGATTTGTAAGCAGAACTGTACGTGTCTAACTAAACTGTTCTCTATTCAAAGATATCTTCTCTTCAGAAGGAGGACTTTATTGCATTTCTTGCTGTATCTAGACAGATGTGTTTCCTGCAAGCTGTTTATAAGGAATCATGATCTTTTTATTCCTTAAGTTTTTTTATATATCTGAAATTTAGAGACTTTTATATGGCTATTGAATCAAAGCAAAGATGAACTACTAGTGTTGCACATTTATACTATCAGTGAAATTTCTGAAACTTTCCATAAACTTTATATAGAAAGCCATAAAATAAGAAGCAAGAAATTTGACTTACAGCCTCCCTGCTTACTATTAGAAAAAGTATTAACTTTATTTGCTGTAAAAGCTATATGTAGGTGTCTGTTGCCAGAAATAGTAGTTTCATTATAAGAAAATTACTGGAGGAGATTTTCAGAGACAGAGGTTGTGAATACCTAATTTCTGCTAGCAGTTGAAAGGAGTTGGTCACCTCTTTGTTGTTAATGCCTTCTGAAATTTTTACGGCATAGAAATAATACAAAAATGCATAGATGCATCAGACAGGTTTGTTCATA
>NW_009932146.1:13848-15283 GCF_000696875.1 Nestor notabilis
AGGCAAGCTCAAAATCTGATACCAAAGGTTCTGTAAGTAACAAGTCTTTCCAGTTTTATCACTTTATCTGATTGGTTAAGGAATCTTATCCAGATGGACATTTTGTGTGTTATTGGGAATTTATAATATTGCTAAATTATTGATGTGGTAGCCAAATTAGGACAGATTCAAAAGTAGGCTTAGCCGAAAATCAGCAACTGCTTTAAAGTTCTGGGAGAAGTTGAATTTCTGTGCATTTTTTTTCCCAGTGTTTGAAAAAAGCTTATTAAGATCTATATTTTGAGGAAATTTTTCTAATGTACTAAATTTCTTAATTGATAAACTTTCTCTAACAGCTTATTCAAAGTGGAAAAGGGGAAGCTATTCGAATCAGGTCAATCCTTCGATCTCTAGTGCCAACTGAAGATTTGGTTGGGATTATAAGCATACCACTAAAGCTGTCAACAGTTAACAAAGGTAACTTCAGTGCTTTTATTAGACCAGTTCACCTTACATAAAACTCTTCTGGCACATAAACCTTATGGTATAAAATAGAGAAGTTTTGTTAGAGTTGAGTACAAACAGAGAACTGTTGTTCTGATTTTATTTAGACAGCTATCATTTAGAGCTGCTCCAGTAGAAGAAATACGTACTCCTGTGGAGCACAGAATATAAGGACATAGAAATACTTTACAGGATCTTACTATAATGGGCTGTCCATCCCAGTACTCGGTCTCCAGCAGTGGCTGTAGAGATGCTATTTTTTTAGGTAGTATATATAAGTCTGGACAGAATTCCTTTGTACTTCCATATTATCCAGTTATTTGATTAGAAAAATTAGAGGGTACTTCCCTGCCCATTAGTATCTGTTTCTGGACCTGGTGTGCAAGAATGTATCTAATCCCTTTGGAATAATGTCTGTACCCACAAACTCCTGTGGAAGTAAGTTCCAGAAATTCACTATTTGGTACATAAAGAAGCATTTTAAGCATTTCTGTCCATCATATTTAAAAACTCATGGCAGTCAGGTGAAGTTCCCAACGACCGGAAAACAGTAAGTATAACCCCCATTTTCAAGAAGGGGAAGGCGGAAGACCCGGGGAACTACAGACCAGTCAGTCTCACCTCTGTGCCTGGCAAAATCTTGGAGCAGATTCCCCTGGAAAGCATGCTAAGGCACATGAAAAACAACGAGGTAGTTGGTGACAGACAACATGGCTTCACTAAGGGGAAATCCTGCCTGACCAATTTGGTGGCCTTCTGTGATGGGGCTACAGAACTGATGGATAGGAGCAAAGCAGTTGACGTCATCTACCTGGACTTGTGCGAAGCCTTTGAAATTGTCCTGCATAACATCCTTGTGGAGAGACATCAATTTGATGGATGGACCACTCAGTGGATAAAGAGCTGGCTGGACGGCCACACACGCAGAGTTGTGGTCAACAGCTCAATGTCC
>NW_009932147.1:0-339 GCF_000696875.1 Nestor notabilis
CTCCATGTCCCGCCGCGGCTGCCCCTCCGCTGGGCGCACGGCTTCCTTCAGGCACTGAGCATCTTCCCCCGGTGCCCAGCCCCTGAAATACTCGAGCCGCCGAGCCTCCCGCGGCGACTCATGCGCAGACAAGCGGCTGCGAGGCACAGGCTCAGCCAGGGATCGCGGATCGGTCTGATCCACTCCGGGACCGCAGGCGAGAGCAACAGGAAGCCCAACTTTCTGCTAATGCGCAGAGCAGGAAGGATCAGACCTGGTTGGAGACGAGTTGCTACTTGTTTAATCCCTGCGCAGGGCTCAGACACACCCCGAGAACACCGGCTGGTACCGGCACTCCCT
>NW_009932147.1:370-10389 GCF_000696875.1 Nestor notabilis
ATCCTGTCGAAAAGCCAGCGCCTATGTCCCCCCTCCAACTGAGGGATTGCTTGCCCTGTCTCTCCCTTTTATCTCTTAGCACCTAGAGGAACTATGTGTGCTCCCCTGCGTATTAACACTGTTTCTCCACCAGCCAGCAGTGAAGGATGTTGCTTGGTTAGAGGCTTCGGTCACTTGGACTCACACTTTTAAAGCACCAGCTGACTGAGCAAGTGCCCACATTAGGGTGATGCTGGCACACTTTGTGGAAAACTGAAGTATCTCTCTTACCATTCTCCACTTATGCTGTTAACATGACAGTGTGAGTGTAAGAAAGGTTCTTTCAGTTATCACATTGTGGCAAAAACTGAAAAGACAGAAATGCAAGAGTCCAGAAATTCTCCCCCAGCACCTGTCAGGAAAGTGGATCACACAGCTAATTCCCCAAAAATGCCATAAATCTTTGTTTTTGTTTAAAAATAAAAGAAAAAGAAAAGGGGGGAGGGAAAGAAAAAGAAGAGGGAGTAAGTTTTGGTGCATCAAAACACTGGTACAGAAGAAAGCTGCCATGTCTAATCACTGTCACATTTTACAGTTGATCGCCAGAACTGACATGAAGAAAAAGGAGAAGAAAAGGTAGCTTTCCCACTATCCAAAATGATTATTAATATCCTAAGGAAATGCTGTATTGTATGTCTTGTCCCTACAATGTAGCCTTGTCACGCAAGTGTGACCACTTTGTGAATAACTGCACACAAAACTACTTGAAAGAGCCTGAAGACAGTGTTTGTATTTTGTTTATGTTTTCTAATAGCAGTTACAAGTTTTGGATCAGACCCTAATTGAAAAGCTTGTTATGGTAAGTTTTGTGTCTTAAGGAAAGAGCAAAGCAACAAGACATGAGATGTGTTATTTGGAAGAGAACCAGTACTGTATTATTCCTCAGGATGGAAAGAAAATGGAGGTTTTCTTTGATCAGAAAACTGTCATTTCCAAAGTTAAAAAGGAGCAGATACAGTTGGTAGTGCTTGATGAACAAAAATCCAATATATATCTGTGCAAGCATTTGAGAAAAAAAATAGTCTATAACAGCCTGACAATACCAGTTCTCTCAGATTTCAGTTGTTGCATTTATATGAGGGAACCAACACTGCAGAGCCAGACACTGCACAGAGGGTTGGGAAGAAGTGAACTGTTGTGGGAGAAGCTGGATGTATCCATGTGGAGCAGAGGTTCTGCAATTACTCCTTCTCTCACATCAGCAATTCTTAAGGTTCCTACTAGTCAGAACCCATCTATGGCTTACCTTTCATTTAATAGTAGCACAAGGTTATGGAGCTTTCATGTTAGCCATCTGGGATTAGAGGCTGTCTGTGTAGTGATGTCAGGTGGGATAGATGCTATTTTATAGCATCACAGAGACAACCTAGATGTGCTGTTCTCTTTCTGTGATAGCTACTTGAGAAGCTATTTCCTGTTGCATACAGACAGAAGGCACACACACACACAATTTCTCTCATACAGCCTCTTCAAATGAAGAACGAATTGTTTCTGAAAACTAATGGAGAAAGTGCACACCAAAATAAGACAAGGGGGAAAAAAAAAGGTGACAAGTGCCAGAATGCCATGAAAAGAAGTATGCTGCTTTTTTCACCTGTACACTGAATTATATGTTTCTCTGCAGCAATATGAAGGGCTCAAAGAACCCAGCAGGGATGACACTGTTAGATTTTTCCTTTTGTTTTCAGTGAACCTTTGCCAAGGTGACAAGCTAAGTGTATGCATAACTTCCTGTGGGATGTGGGTCCTCTGCTGATCCTTTCCCATTTACAGGCAGCAACCCATAGAGCTTCATTCCGGCCACCTTTCAGTCTGTTGTTCAAATGACCATTTACAGCTTACGAGGCTGAAAACAATCACTTTCATGGGACTGGAAGGCTTGAACTTGCCACTGTGGGTTTGCAAAAATAGGCATCTGCCACCTTAGCCCCTGAAAACACATGTACTCCTGCTACCTTTTGCATGTAAGCAGACATCCATAAATTACTGCAAATAACTCATTAAACACACATATTTTCCCCATCAAGATCTTACAGTGTTTACTTTCATAATCAAGGATGCTGTCTTGATTGAAACTGGGGACTGTGGAGACTGCTGCATTACAAATAAGAAAAGGAAAAAAAGGGGTGCTTGTCATTAATTATCCTTTAATAGACACAGACTATTAGTTAGCACAGATTAGATAAGCACTTGAGACTTTTATTCTAAGATCTGCATCATTCATTAAATCTACACATTCATCTGTTCTAAATATTGACTGCAACTTATTGGGTTTAATTGTTAATGGACTGTATTCTTTGGAAAGGAATAGGGGATAATTCAAATTCCCTTTTAGTTTCACTCCAGGAGAGATGTGTCATGCAAATTTCAATCTAGATCACAACTGAGCATAATTCATCCCTAATCAATGTATTCTGCAATGACTAGGAACACATTTAATTTGGTTCTAATTTTAAGAAAGCACCATGAAAGAAGTAGATCTCGAACAAATTTTATCAAATAATCTGTAAGTACAGAGAAAAGCAACCCTTTCCTCCAGATTCTGGTATGATAGGTGAAGAGAGGGAAATTAAATGTCATTAACCATTATGGGGGGAAATGGAATGATTCACAGAACTGATGTTAAAAACAAAGCTTTTAACTTCTAGGCCACTTGCTAAAAAGGGACCCATTTCAAAATCGAGCAAGAATGGTAACATCCATTCAGATTTTTCAGTATGTTCTGTAAACAGCTCTGGTAATCATAGTTCCCAGCAAGCACATGGAAATATCTTCTCACCACCACAATGGCAGCAGGTATGTTGCTGTTGCATTAGTTTTAGTTAATGAAGCTTTAGTGAAGCTAGAGTCCTTCAGTCCGTTATTTTCTTTTTTTAATTCCTTAATTTACTTTTTATTCCCTCTTTCTTTTCAGAGTCCTGCCTTACTGTGATTTGAACTACAGGGTCTTTGAGCAAACAGGACATCCTTATCTGCTCTACTAATACAGCTTTTATTCTTTCTGGAACACTAAGACAGATAAGCAAGCAGATAGTAGTAATGTGATAACTGACATGCTGTTAGTCTCTTCAGAAAAGACGCAAGGCCTGACTCATCAGTCTAATACAATTCTGCAACACTGTTCCTGTGGCAGAATTCCAGTTGGCATATTTGCCACCTGTGGAAGAGCTTTGTTATAAAGATCTTCCTAAAATGGAGTGAAGCCAAACTGAAAGGTTTACACATTCCTCCTGTAGACCCTCACTTTGCAGGGGAAAAATTGGAGTAGCAAAAAGCATGCATATTTGTCATAACTACAACTACATAACTACCTAACTCCCTGGGAAGGGAGAAGAGCAAAAGAAATATGAAGTTCAACCATGCAACATGCAGACTTAAATTACTTAAAATTGCTTAAATATTGTAATAAGGAGTCTCATAATTCAAGAGAATCTCAAAGTTGTATAAAAAAACCTTGCAAAACTCTTTCGCAAAACTCATATTTGTGTTTGTGCAAACTACACATATTTCTATAGTCTACAAAAATTGATCTCAGAGTAATTCTAGCAGAAATATTTGATTTTGGAGGACAGAGCTGAGCTTTGAAGAAACACATAAAAATACACAAGAATAGCTGGTGAGACCAGTTTTTGAATCCTGTGTTCAGTTTTGGACCCCTCACTACAAAACAGACATTGAGGTGCTGGAGTGTGTCCAAAGAATAACAACAAAGAAATGTCTAAAGAACAAGTCTCATGAGGAGCAACTGAGGGAACTGGGATTGTTCAGCCTGGAGAAAAGGAGGTTCAGGTGGGACTTCATAACTCTCTACAACTACCTGAAAGAAGGCTGTATCTAGCCTTCTTTCTATTGTTGGTCTCTTCTCCCAAGCAACAAGTGATAGGACAAGAGGAAATGGTCCTTGTGCCAAGGAAGGTTTAGATTAGATTAAGGAAAATTTCTGCACCAAGAGGTTTGTTAAGCATTGGAACAAGCTGCCCAGGGAAGTGGTGGAGTCACCATCCCCGGAGGTATTTAAAAGATGTGTAGATGCAGCACTTAGGGACATGATTTACTGGTAGACTTGGCAGTGCTGCGTTAATGGTTGGACTCAATGACCTTGAGGGTCTTTTCCAACCTAAGTTATTCTATGATTCTCTTACTCTGGTTTTTGATATTTCTTAGTGGAAGTGGAAATAATACACAAATACTGGAGGAAAAGAGCAAAATACTCAGAATTCAAAACAGTTTCAGCTGTGATACAATTCTGAAAATGGATATGTATGAATATGTGCCAATACTTCCTCTTTCTCCCACTAGTTCATTTTGTCTTCCTCTTCCACAACATGAGGCAGCAGGTAGAACCAGAATTCTGGATTGCAAGATTCAGCTTTGCAATAAAGCTGACTGCATTTTTTTTTTTTTTATTTTTCATTGAGTACAGGCAAAAATGTGAATGCAAAAATACGTTATTCTACTGAGCAGGAAAATATATTGATTTAAGTGAAATTTGTGTCAGGAGGTAAACAAGCACTAACTAGCTTAAACACTCAACAGCTTTATGTCTATAATGCAGGTCTGAAATATTAATGAGAAATATCTTTCCTTGAGCAAATGGCACAGGAACTTGAATCTCTGTCTTCCATAACTCAATGTCAAGTTGAAGAACTAGACTTTGCCAGTTCTTTCCTCAGACTGGTTCTACAACAGGGTTACTCCTGATTTAATGGAATATTTAGGAATTAGACCGTAACTGGAATGTTTCATTTTATAAAGGTATAATTCTTCTGCAGTCTTGAGAAAAAATAAAATGGTTACTGGATTCCTATTGAATCCCAATGTAAAAGCACATGTAGCCTCCTTCCATTTTCATCTATTTTGTCCACTTCTTAAGGATTTGGTATATCGATAGATTTCTAACCTGACAGGAATAAAAAACTGCTGGTTTTCCACAGTGCCTCACATACACAGTGGTTCAATACTGGCAGCGCTGTACTACACCAGCTTGTTACAAAACTTATCAAAGCTGCAGGCATGGGGATGAAATTCCCAGGAGTCTTTTACTGGCATTTTCTACAAATGTGATGATGTTTAGCACTTCCAGGGGCCAGCAAACATTAAATGGCATTTTTCAGAAACTGCTGAGGTAATTTGTTTACTGTTGCAGTGAAGTTCCAAGAGCCAGCATATGAAAAAACCAGCATGTGTTCTGCTGCACTGTAGAAATTCTCCTTTTCCTGCCTTACTTGCTCAAAATTCCCCCTCTCCCCCTCATCTTACACAGACGGCTTGATTCCGCTTTTCTTGAGTCAGTGCAAACCCAAGATAAGTCCCTTAAAGCTACTGGGAAAACCATTCAGTGGAAAGGAAAACAGTCAAATAGAAGGCTGTTGAAATTATGTGAAGCTCCTACAATGGGGTCCATTTTGGTTAAGGTTGTTTGCTATACAGACCACTCTCAGCAAGCACAACACCTGCTTCCCTTGTGCAGTGGAAGGGCTGATCTGACAGAGATCACTGCTGAGCTGCTCAGGGACAGAGATGCACGAAGACCTTTGGATAGCTGTAGAGGAAGGAGTGCATGAACACAGGCAGGAACTCTTTCCTAAGCTCTTTGCTCAGGAACCGTTTTAACAGATGCTGAATCAAAGGATCAGAGAAAGCTGGGCTTGCAGGATGGACAAGCCAGTGTGGGTTGAACTCAGTCGTGACCAGAGCAGATGCAGCAAGGTAAATTGCTCTGGCATTATGGCTCAGTGCCTTTCAGCTCTGCAAGTCCCCTCCTAAGGAACAAGCACAACTTATCTCCTCATGGACATGCAGCACACCAATCCCCATAATTCAGACACAGCAGCCCTGTGTTGTACAGAGTTGACTCTGCCCCATCCCTTTAACCTTCAAGCATTAATCTTTCTGAGGCAGGTTGTTGTTTGAATACCCTAAGCAACAGTTTGCCTTTTGCTAAGCAATTACTGCAGAGAGGTTTCTTCACACCCCTGCTAACAGGTACAGTTTCTATTGGTGAAGGTAATCAACTGGCGCCATCTGTTTCAAGGAATAAATAGCAGGATATTTTCTACAGCAATTCTGTAATATCTAGGTACTGTCCTCCCATCACTCCCATCCTTTTCTCCTGCCTACCCACCCATCCACCCACCTCCACATCCATCCGCAGGAACATGTTCTTGCAGAAAAAAAACATTCTGGCTCAGAAGAGATTCACTCTAAGAAATGGAATTGGCAGGTAATAAATAGGCCTGCACTATGCAGCTTTCACAAAAACACTCTCTGGGGCTAAGGCTTTTAAATGTGAACACAGGTTATTGTGAGTGCACAGCTATCTCGGGTCTCTATTATCATGCACCTTTCACTTCATGTTTCACTGAGTGTATTAAAAAAAGCCCAACACCAAAAATCCCCCCTTTCGTTAGAGTAAAGAAATAAAATCAAGGAACTGCCAGGACAAAATTGACACTGTATAATACAAACTCTGCTCACTAGCATAGCAGGGGTTCCCACAGTAAGCGATGTTGCTTAGGAACAATACTAACATGTAGCCCCAAATCATCCCCTCTGATTATGCAGGAAGAGACTCAGTCTCCCACCAGAAGCATAGAAGTGAAGAATAAATATCATATCTCTCCGTGGGTCTTGCTCTTACCCTGGATGGGTTTTCATCTGGAGAACATGGGGCAAGTTGGTCCCCAGTCCTGCCAGAAACCCCTCTACAAACAAATGCTATCAGTCAGTAAGATCTTCAGAAATGCACAGGAATGAAGAACCAAAGCACAAGGTGGGGATGATGGCCCTCTAAAGCTGTTCCTCCTACACCTACCTTTGCCCACCTATGCAGAAGGCCACAGGAAGAGCCCTCTTCCCCAAAACACTATGCTTGGAATAACCTCTCCCATGTCTGTGGCAGCAGGGGCTGAGGGACCCTTGGACTGGACTCCTGATTCTTTGCAACATCATATTTTTGCATGTTGCTTCCTCAGGCCTTGGTCCGAAGGGAGGATGATGGCCATGTAGGTCTTTCACGGGTAGGGAAAGGCTCTTGAAGATTATTTGCAGCTGAAGCTCTCTGTCGTGCCTGGCCAGGCACAGATCCTCAAGAGTATCAGAAAACTTACCCTGTGCTCTATCTGACCTTCACTTAGAAGCCCAATGCAAATCAATTATTCCTAGAACAACAGTTTTTCTTCTTTACGCCGATGAGGTCCCTCGAGTTTTGTAACCTCTGCAGTTTCTTTGGAGTTACGTGACAAATTATTAATTGATTCTGAATTATTATATTTGATAATCATATTCTTTTTTGTGTCTCTTTAGGTCATTTACGGTTTTGTCTCTTTCCTGGATAATTGTTTTCATTAACATAAGAGTAGTCTTGGAAACAGCTAAGCAGAGCTTTGAACCCATCACTTAGCTTCATGCAATGAATTGAGCAAATAAAAATGTGCTGTTCTGTTGCCATACACAGAGCAGTTCTGGGCAACTGGTATCTATAGCTGCTGTGAGTACTTTATTTCCACAAAAAAAAAATATTCCAGGAGCAGGGAAGACCCTTTCACTAGCAAGGCTAATTCAGCTGCAAGTCTAGGATAGGAAAACCTTGGGTTTAGTTCCCTACTGTACCTGAGTAGTGAAAATTCTGTCTTGTTTTAGCTCAAAGAGCTGGTTGAGCCTGCAGAGGCCAATAATCAGATTGCTGGGTAACAACCATTTCTTGTCTATGGTGAAACATTTGGAAAGCTTTCATTTTGTTTTGATGTTAAAAAGAAACAAATTTAGTATCTTGAAATGTCTCACAAAATCATACCCTCTTTACTCTGTGTTTTTCTATCCATTCTTACCCCCACTCCCACTTCTCCCACCTACTTGCACAATTTGCTGTGCCTCAACTCACATTTACATTGTCAAATGTATGTGCAGGAGGGGGTAAAATTTCTGTCTTTTAGTTACTGCCTGTGAGGTGTCACCTTGGTAGAAGGCCCTGTACATTCCCGTTATAGAAACAGCAAATAATTCTACTTCTCAGTGCTCTTTAAGCACCATCTGAAATAAGCAGATTCCTTTAAAATCATCTCTAAGCATGAGATATTGTCATCTTTGCTCATGTGCCTCACCATTCAAGGTCAATGATGGGAAGGTGAGAAATGTGCCAGATCAGTGGGGACAGTTTTTCCTCAGAGCAATGGTAGGTGGCATCTCACTTGCTGGAACTCAGTGATTAGCCTTTGAATGCTGCACTGGATGGAGGGCAGGGATGGGTCTGAAACACAAGTCATGGTCAACTGGGAGTAAGCTACCTGGAGTACAGGCTCACAGAATCATAGAACAATTTGGGTTGAAGGGACCTTCAAAGGTCATCTAGTACAAACCCCCTACCATGAGCAGGCTCATAATATATCAACTAAACCGATTGCTGGCCTCAGTAACCAAGACACTTATAAGCAGTATTTCTCATTGTTTGAGATGAGAGGATATATCTAGCAAAAATCTGCCAGGAACAACCCTTTAACTTCATTTTATAAAATACTCCATGTTCTTTGATATTACATATGTGCTATTTCTTTCCAATTATATTACATAATTGTATTTGAAAACAAGGTGTTTGCTAACTTTAAAGGGTTTATGCATAACAGCTTAAAAGACAGCACTGCCTTGAAAATTGTGGAGGGTTTTTGTTTAATTAGCTAATGTTAAAAATCAATAATAAAGGTATATTAAGAGGATTTACAGATCATAAAACCAAATAAAGGGAAGAGCTGTGATAATTTATTCTGGTTTTCTATCAAAGATGGCTATGGTATTATCTTGCTTGGACTACAGCATAAACAAAACAATCAGAAAATTCAGTCCTGAGGACAAAGGAAATCTTATGCAAGGAATCTATTGCAGGGGATCTACCAAAACTTGTCCTGGCTATTTGCTCGCATTGCTGAAAAAGGTATGACTCATTTCTGAGCATATTTCATGTGTTCAGCTTCAGCTTTACCCAGGGGAGGGGATTGCTTACACATTTCTTCACAAGATTAAAGAGTCACTTACCTAAAGTCTGCTACTGTAAACTGTCAGATTAAGTCCACCAATTTCCAGTCCTTAATTTGAGCCCTCTCCAGTTCAACATGTGTTAATTACTGTTAATCTGCCATCTAGACATGCTCACAACAAGTAATACCCACCACGGTGATTATGGACAGTACTCTCTTGTATGCTGAAGGTTTATATTAAATGTCACACTGTGGCATCAGATGCAGCTGATTTCAAAGTTACCTGAAAATCCTTGTTACAGGACAAGAAAGTCCAAGTTCAGAGGGGTCTTTCTTATCAATATAAGCTAAATTAAGTGGCCCTACAGGTAGGATTTTACACTGTCTGTTTTAAAGCATACACTGTATAGTACTTTTTATTTAGCTGATCTGGACCGCTCTAGGATATAGACCTCTCCTTTTCATTGTTACTTATCTCCATTCTCTTTTTGAGATGAAGCTTTTATCAGTGATCTTATATTATCTCCCAAGCCCCTGATCAAAGTATTAAATATCACAGCCCAAAACCAATTTCCAGTGGTATTCTCTAAGAAACAGCAATTTGATGGTATTTCTTAACTTAAAATTGCCTTTTATGTAAATCGATTTTTATAACAACTAGCTCACAAATAACACCTGACAACTTTATTCTGTTGTTGGAGAAAACCTCCAACTTTTATGAGAGTAATGATTGAAATCCAGCCATTTCTACATTCAGAATCTCCAAATGATGTTTTTGAACACAAGTGACATGCAGGATGATTCTGCAGGTGGAGGAGCAATCCTGATACAAAAGCAAGAGTTGCAATCTCATAAAACAATGTGTGCTGTTTTGTAAGACATTTTTCAGATGATGTTAGTGACTGCTGGAGGCATGGAAAGGCTTCCTGATCTGTGAGCTTTATTCCTGTCCCTTTCTGAATTTGGTGGAAAACCAGTTTTGCATATTTGAAACTGGTGAAATTCCTGCTG
>NW_009932147.1:10420-27307 GCF_000696875.1 Nestor notabilis
CTCCAGGCAACAGCAAAACAATGTGCAGATCCAAAAGTAGTGTTTCCTCCTCTCCTATACACAGGTGATCAGCTCATACCCATTCCCTTTTCTTATTCCAGGCTCAGCTGGCAGTGCAGCTTCCCAGCAATGCTTAGGCCAGCAGCTCTGCTGAAGCCTGAGTTTCCTGATTCCCAAAGGCACTCAGTAAGATTAAACTGGAGTGACTAAGCATGTACCTTACTTTTCCAAGCGAGTCTAACAGAAAATTATTTCTGCTTAAACTGCTACTGTTTTCTTCTGGTTTAAGTAGAAAAAAAATTATGAAGAAAAAAAATAATAGAGAAAAAAAAATATAATCAAAATACTGAATGTGGGAAAAGAATCTGGGTTAATCAGGAAAAATAATGTCTAAGTGATCCAGTTTAAGGTTATAAGTTGCTTATTTGCATTTTACTTATATTTCTGCAGTTTTGTTTATACTTTTTTTTTTTTCCTAGCCTTGTCCTCTGTCCTTGGATGATATAAGTAACAGGAACAAAATAAATTAAACGAGAATTTGAGTCTTCTTTTCCCCTCTGGGAATGTATATTTGGCCACACTAAGAATAAACTGCAGCATCCCTGCATCTAGTTCTATCATTGATTACCTTAAATTATTCTCAATTTATAACATTAGTGCTACAAAGCAAGGGGTGTTATATTCAGAGATCTTTTCAGCTGGCTAAGCATTAATGGAGGGTGAGTAGCAAGAAAACCCCTCTGCCTTGCCAGGCCAGGCTAAAAGCAAATTAGTTATTTGGCCAGTGCACGTGTTTACTGTCCACATACCTGAAAAGATGAATAGAAGTAGCAATGTAGCTATATAAGTGTATGTTGCATTATTTAGTGGACTAACCTAGGCACTATTTTTTTTGCTTTGTTCAGATTAAAGTTCAGTTTCAGAACTGGTTCACAACCATTTTTTAAAGCTTATACATTGAAGGCTGTTCATGGCTGTTTGTTGTGAAACACCCAAATACAAACTGGTAAGTGCTGTTCTCTATTAACCAGCTGTTTGATAGCTGGGCACAGGATGGGACAGTAAACAGCCAGAAGATAGCAAATAAGGCTGTAATAGATAAAGATGCTCAATTGGTTATACCATTTCTCATTACCTTACATTTGAATCCACCTGGCCCATTCCTTTTGTGTCACTTGAAGCTGAGCATTCTACGCCATTCACCAGAAAGACTTCATATTTTGACGATCAAACCTACATTTTCTCCCCTCTTTTAGATGTGAAAGAGAGCCATCCCCCAACATCTACCAGTAAAAGCTTACATTACAATGCCTATGAGTATATGCCCACCTGCCAGCTTTTAACCCAATTTTTTGATGGTGAAAGACTGTATCCTTTTAGCTGCTACAGAGCTTAAAAACACAGATGTAGCAAGTTTTTGCATATGATGAAATAAGGTAAATGGGAGTGCAAATACATAGTGTCATTTATTATGTCTTCATAATAATACAGTTACTAATTATCAGTGGTATCCATTTATTCATGTAATATTATTCTACAGTAAATAACTCCTCTTTCATTGAAGAAGAACTCAGATTTATGACAGGCTGAAGATCTAGCATCATAGTTTCATCTAAATTCATAGGGTCCTATGAAACAACATGTCATAAGGTTGTGTCAGAGTAAAACTACAGTGAAACTATTGAGGAATGGTTGTTAATTTACATGCTCCTTAGTCTAGGGATTGTGTTCTCAAAATACACATTTTGAATGCTAAGTAAATTCTCAGTCGTATGAAAAATGGTTATTTCAGTGATCTTGTAATGGAATAAAATGGCTTTAAATATTTTCAAGGAGGAAAACATCTAGTATGTCTTCATGTTTTTAGAAACTCTGCAGGTTTGGCTGTTTCAGTCATTTCTTGCAGTCAAGCACAGTTCAGATTTTGTTTGTTTGTTTTACTTCTCTAAATTTCCTTGGATGTGTTTCAGATAATGTGAACAATGTGGTCTTTAGGAAGGAAATAGTTATTTTGAAGATCTAGAGAAAAGGCATCTGTGTTACTCATTGTATTTCTGAAATGCCAAGAAGTGGCTCAGAGCTTCATTGTACAAACTGCTACCACCACACAACAGAAGAACTACTTTTTATGTTCCATAGGAAAAAGATGATGATTTCAAGCAATACTAGTGAAATAATTCTGATTAGCATGGTTAATAGCTAACATCACAACAAAATCAGTCCATTGTATCATGGCTTTCTGAACCACTGGATTATTTTGTTCCTGTTATCATCTTGCAAAATTTTGTATAATGCAATTCTTGATTATTGTCAATAAATCACTACACTTTTCCAGTCTTTTGCCTCTCATTGCATTTTTTATTATTAGGTTCCTTGGTTTTTGGCTTTGATTTTGTCTTTTTTCTGTCCAAATTAATCTTATTTCTAATCTCTTTGCACTATATTTCTACTCCTTTCAAGACTTTTGATCTCTAGACCTCAAAAAGATTAAGAAACCTCTGCAAAGCTATACGTTCTTCAGTCTTTCAAGATTTGGGTCTCTCTTTGGCTAATATTGGAAAATTTTGTACTTTTAATATAATAGAATGAGATTTGATTAGTTGCAGGCCTACAGTCTATACCATGAGACACACATCTTTAACACAGTAGAAGGAGGATTCTATCATTGCCACATGTTTACAATCTGCCAGGCAGTTTTCAGCTCACATGAGTATGCTGTTATCCAAGCCAATCTGAACTAATTTAGAAGTAAGATTTCATGAAACAGTGCCAAGTGCTTTGCTGAACTCTAAATATGTAGCATCCTCAATTTTCCCTTCACACATTTATATTAGAATGGGTGGTGAGAGAAATTTTCAGACCCATGCATATTTAAGCATGGAGCCCATTAACTTTCACTTATGGTTTCACTTTGATTTACAAAGGCATTTAGGGACCTGGTTTCCATTGGTGTCCTCTTGTGACTTGGAAAAGAAACCACATCTGCAATGCAAGGGTTAGTCTTCATAACCATTCTCTTTTCAGTGCCTTCCCAGCTATGCTATAAGAAGAAAATGGTTGTTTCAGCAGATCCTGGAATCATTTCAACCCAAAATAATGTATCATATCTTCTTAGGAAGAAAAGCAGCCATTCCTGATGGACTTTTCTCCCACATCTGCTGTGCAAGCAGGTAATAATCAGTATGGTCAAAGGTGCTTTTGTCTCTCTGTAGTACCAGAGAAGATTGTCATATTGTCAGTGGTTCCTGCAGGAAGGTGAAGCAAACTCCACTGTAGTCTTCCAGGAGTGCTGTGTCAGTGGCGGATATGCTTCACTCATGATTTTGAACAGCACATGTGAAAACAGGATAAAAATAATGAAATAATCCCCTGAGAAGAGAGTGTGTGTGAGGTCAGAGCTCTGACAGGCACCACTCTTTTGCTGAGAACTGCTGCTGCTCTTGCAGGAAGAGATTAAAAAGAAACAAGTTTAGCAAGCATAACTTTTAAACCACTCTGGCTCCTAAACCACTCCATGCAGTGTTCATTTTGAGTATGCAATTCAAGTACTGGACTTCACTTGTATTTTCACCAAGTTGCTTTTGCACAACTCTGGCAAAATGAATAGAGTGGACTTGAAACTGAAGGTACAAGTAATCATTATATAGAGAGAACAAAAAGAAAACAGAATAGACTCTATGTACAATATATAGGTTTATATATATCATATAGGATAGATATATGTTCTATATATGGGTTTTATATAGACTATATGTACAATATATATAGAATATAGAATATATGGTATATAGCCTATATTTTATATAGAATATAGAGTAATAGTCAGAGCAGCCAGAGATCAGTTTAGAAAAGCTAAAGCCCTGACAGAACTGGATCTGGCCACGGACATTAAGGGCAACAAGAAAAACTTCTGTGGGTACACTGGGGATAAAGGCAAGACAAGGGAAAATGTGGTCGCCCTCCAAAAGGAAATGGGAGACCTGGTTACCCAAGATGTGGAGAAGGCTGAGGTACTGAACAATTTTTTTACCTTGGTCATCAAAGTTTTCTATCTTTAGCTTTTCTAGGAAGAAAGATCATTGTCCTCCCGCTCTACTGGGACTGAGCTGCCAGGTTGGACAAGAGAGATCTTCAAACTTCTGTTCTGCCCAATTAAGGCCAAGGTTTTATCCCATATCTCACTTACTTGTTCAGATTACTACAGGCAAAGTTATCTTCCTCCATTTTATCTCACCACTCCTCTCCCCCTGCCATGAACATTTATCTTCAAGTCTCATCAGAAGGGAGACAAAGGTTGAAACGTCAGTTTATGCTTGTGAGATGTTTGTTCCTTGGTCGGCTGTATTCATAACCTATAATTAGAGGCATTCTGCTCTCCATTTACAGGAGGATCCATACCTGTTTGATATGCTATTGCTGCTGGATTGAATCTCCATGTTTAGTACAGTAATCTTACATTGAATTTTTCCATGGAATCTTTTCTTGACACTATTTAATACTCCTTGTATCTCAGCATTATATGTTTTCTCTTTGAAGCTGCGTCCCTACTTTTATCACATTCCTTATACTGCATTCCTCCAGCTTAAAGAAAACCCACATTTTTTGGTAAAACTTTAAAGTTTATTCACAGGAATGAACCCCAGGCTGGGATTAAACCCAACAAAACACCCAAAATCATTGATAAAGTTAGTATGTATGAAACTGAATTTCATGAGAAGTCAGTGGACTTGAGGACTTGAGATATCTCAGTGGAGCATATCTTTCTGATATCTTTCTAAGGCAGAATTCCCAAAACATACTCATCCATGCCAGCATTATAGGTAAATGCATGTCTTAGATGAAACACTGGGTCGCTAGTTCAACTGTGTGCTTCAGCAGTGTAAACAAGACACAGAAACGCTATTGCTTGGAGAAATAGTGTTGGAGATCACATTTGAGAGAAATGGAAAAAAAAAAACCCAAAAAAATGGAACAGAGTAGTCATAACAGACAAAACACTGCTTGACAATGGTTATCATACTGGCTCTGGCAACTTTTATAATAGATTGTGCTGTGCAGGGAGTCTGATGTCTGTCCATTCATCCTTTCCAAACCAACTGCCCTTCCAGTAACAGGAGTTTCCCCTTGGGTCAGACCTGCCAGGCATAGCAGGTTATTGCATTTTTGCCTTGCTGTGTAGTATGAAAAAGGACCCACTCACTGAGCTGGTTCTCCTGCTTATCTTCACCTAATAAATTTCCTGGTGTTGCAGGCGTTTACAACCCTGGTGATGTCCTTGATGTCTCCTCCTCTCCTTCTGTGCTATCTTGTGATTTTGTGTCTGTTGGTAAATGTTTAAATGCATTATTTAGATTAGTGAGAGTTTTCTGACTGCAGTAGCTTTGATGGGCAGGTATAGAAACTGCATTTATAGAGCCTCCTAACATTCACTACAGGCATATGATAGCCAGTGACCACAGAGGTATGTATATGGTACAAGACATAAACCGAACAGAACAAATTCACTCATCTCAGTGCTGATGATCTAATCTACGTGACAAATTCTTGACCTTTCAGCAAACTAGTATTCACTGTGTCACTTAGACATTTCATAGTCTCTGTGATTTTTTTTAATTTAAGTTCTCATATATATATACCATCCTCATAAATCTGAACTCTCTTGTCTAATCCTTTGTACATTTTTCCTTGTGATCATCCACCCATGAAAGTGTTGCTTCCATTGGAAACATATCAAATTTTATAATTCAGGTCCTTATTACTTTTATTTCTCCCTTTCTGTCTATTATTCTTGCTGTACTTATAAACACCCCTTGTGACCAGCTTTTGGCATCATGGGTTTCTATTAACTGTGCACAGATTGAAAGTTTCAGAACAACTAAAAGACATTGGCAGGAATCATGCATACTGAAAAAAATGATAGAAGTCTTTTAAAATCAAGTGCTTGAAAATGGCCATATACACAGAGAAAATAAGTATCTAGAGCTGTAATGTTCCTGCTTCTCTAATTTGACATTTTCCACCCGAAAATCACTACCAATTTTCTATTCCTTACACCAGATCTTAACAGTTTGTTATTTTCTCGTTTATTGATATTAAAAGCTCTTGGATTTTTCTTGATAATGCCAAAGCATGTATAATGACAAAGCATGTCAGTCTGAGCATGTGCAAACAAACCTGTACTGATTGGGTAGAAATCCATAGCAGCTGCAGAGCCTGGTGTTGTGTCTAAGCATTCAAGAAAGCACACCTTTGCTCCCAACAGTGCAGGGAAGTATGACTATGCTGACTGACATGCAGCCTACAGTAAAGTTACCTTCTGCCTCTCTTCCCTCAGTGGTGATGTTAATTTAGGTTATCTCTCTTTAATAGAACTAGTAAAAACTTAATAATGGCCAAGACTTCTTTTTCATTTTTGGCTGAAACTGGCCAATGTAATTTACTAGATGAAAAATGAGGGACAACTAGCATGACAGCATTTCTTTAGGAATCCATGTAAAATATTAAGAAAAAACCCTTGGTAAAATGCTAGGAGTAGGGAACATACATTGTTTTGAACATGCTAAAGAAATATGTATATTTCCTCAGTTTTATTCTTCCATTCCTTGGTCTGAAAAAGGAAGTCTGAAATTTGGCTGAACCAGGAAAAAGTGAGGGCAAGGACAAGGAAAGAAACAATGACCACCATGTGAATATTAAATGTTTTTGAAACGTGCATTTTGCCATGTTTAGTGAACTTGCATTTAAACAGAAATCAATCCCCTTCTACCTCCCACAAGCTGGGCTGCTGCCCTGCCTCCTGCCCACAAAGGACCTGAGCACAGAGCATCCCCCAGCCCCACCGTGGTAGCGTTGCAGTGCTCAGAGCATCCCCTGTCCAGGCATTTAGGACTGACTCTGTAAGACAGATGTTAAATGCTCTGGGATGTTGTAAAGCCTAGCCCTGATACTGAAAGCTGGAGCTTGTGTCACCCATGCTTTAAGCAATGGGCAGCCAAGTAGGGTGTAGGAGGCAAAGCATCTAATTTGGGTGCTAAGGGCAGAAAAACCAGAGACAAGGACGTGAAGAAGAGCAAGTTGGCAGAAGGAAAGCAATGAGCCTCTTATCAAATTGATACCATGTAAGATGACCAAAGGTGACAGAATCTGGATTAATTAAGACAATAATCAAAATATTTCTTGTCAATTGGAAAGCCACAAAGTCAGCAGCTGTGAGGTCCCACCCGAGTATGCTAACATTAACACTGGGGAGCGGATCAATTGCTCTTCAGGAAGCATCACTTTCCCATTTGTGAAAATGCCAAGAAACACCAGGCAACCACGTCATGCTAAGAAGTCCTCTACAGTCACACAGATTTATACATTTGACTGCAATTGCGTAGCACATTTCTTATGTGCTATGTTATAATGCACTTTCCCCTCCTTCAGTCAATCACCATCTTTTTTTCCCTAATACATAAGGGCTGTGGTGTGTATCAAAAAGACTCATCTCTGCAGAGTGGTGTGAATTGAAGATCCTCTGTTTCCCTTCCTTATCATAGAGATTTTCATTTTTGATCTTTTTTTTCACTCCTCCTTGACATTACACATTTTCAGGGACATTACCACAGAGACACACAAACCTCCTGACAGCTGTTATTAGCTTCTGGCTCTACTACATAAGAAGGAACTCCATAGCTAAAAAGAATTATTATTTTTTTTCCTGTATATAACTGTTAAACTATTTTTAAAATATGATTCCATTTTTTCCCCCACTTTTTTTTTTGTAAAAAGCATCTGGTAAGAAGCTGCAGGCAGCCTTTCCCTGCCTTAAGGCCAATTGTCTGCATTGTTGAAGATCTCTTTTTCCAAGCCACTGACTCCAATCTGGAAGCAAACACAGAGTTCTCCCTATGTCACTCATGCCTTTACCTGCAGAACAGACACTGGTTTGCAATATATGTGGTCTCCCGACTCACAGAACTTTCCCAGATGTAAGATCCAAGTTTGTAGCTCTCACCCTTGCATCACTTGTTTTGTCAGCTGTGCAGGGTGTTTCTCCCCACTGCAAAGACTCTTTGAGAAGGCATCTGGAGGGCCATCAGGTTCTCTTTGTTTATTTTCATTCCTCAGGCAGTTGTTTAAAGGCACAGTTTAACTTCCAAAATAAACTGAAAAGTGGGGGTATAGGACTGATTGTGAACGTATATGTTGGTTGTAAATGTATATATGTTGTGTAGGTGTACATTTTTCTATATGTACATATTGAGAATTCCTGAAGTTCCCCATTTCCAGAAGATGGACGGTATATTAATTTCATGAACAGATGGAGATGTGAGTTAAAAATAAATGAAACAGTCAAGCAAAAGGAAATCTGGAAGACAGGACATCCCTATGGCAGGCCCAGAGGCAATAAGCAAAGCCTTCGGTCTTGGATGCTAACTTCCTTAGGGATCAGATGCCACTGCTTAGGTATTTTCCTTCGCTTGGCACCTGCCTGCTGGAGTTAGCATCCAAGGAGTGGACGGCTGTATGTGAATCCTCATCCTACCCTCATGAGGACTTAGAGACAAAAAGTCCAGATGCAGACCTGGATCTTGATCATTTAAGAAAACTAACTGAAATTGTCAATTGCTGCTCCCAGCAACTATGCTTCCCAGTTCCCCTGTACTGCAAAAAACTGAAAGGCAAAAGCTCTGCCTTATTTCCTCAAAGTTGTGCAGAAAAAAATATAAATATTAGAACTGGTTCCAAGTAGTGTTTGCAAACACATAGAAAAAAAGGATCATGTGTCCAGCAATAGCTTAAATTCAAGAAAAGAGAAAGTGAATGCTTCTAATTAAATCAGATATACAGCCTGGTGTCTATCTCCTGCCTTTGAAAGTGAAAACTTAAGTTAGCCTTATTGTACAGGGCTGTCTGCATTAGCATGGGTTTGCTTTGCTGAAGCAAGACAGAAAGGAATATCTAACAACGCACATCCAATATTTTCCTTTTCAATCACAAAAATTACCATTCTTAAGAGTGAGTTTAAACAAAGGGTACAACGGATTAATTTATACTCATTTATTTTAGTTTTAAAATAAAAAGAAACCCTATAAACGTTTAATTTGGAAAGCAGTTCCAAGCTGTTCTATAAATATGTTGATATTACTGCCTCAAGAGTACTTATAACAAACTTCAATACACTTCATAGAGCTGAAACATGAAGTGAAAATTTCAGGAAAATTAAAAAAATATGATAAAATTAAGCATGGACCTCTTTTGTTTATGGTCATTTTACAGAAATATTAAATTAAAATGTGACTTTTTCATTTCTTAAAAAAATATGCTAAGAAATAACAGTAAACAGTAATATGCAAATATGAATACAGAAATGTATGAATTTTCAGTAGAATATTCAGAACCATTTTTAAGCATGTACAATCTGTTTTATAAGTGCAGCGTTTTATAACATGCTTAATATGTTATACATTTGACAGCTGAGGAAAAAATCCAAAGAGTCATAAAATCATAGAATAGTTGGAGTTGGAAGGGACCTTAAAGCTCATCCAGTTCCAACCCCTGTCATGGCAGGGACACCTTCCACTAGACCAAGTTTCTCCAAGACCTGTCCAACCTGGCCTTGAACACTGCCAGGGATGGGGCAGCCACAGCTTCTCGGGGCACCTTTTACCAGTGCCTCGGCACCCTCACGTTAATTAAGTTCTTTCTAATGTCTACTCTAAATCTCCCCTCTGTCAGTTTAAAGCCAGTCCCCCTTGTCCTATCACTACATGCCCTTGTAAAATGTCCCTCTCCAGATTTCCTGTAGGCCCCCTTTTAGGCAATGCAATCTGCTGTGAGGTGTCCCCTGAACCTTCTCTTCTCCAGGCCTAACAAGCCCAAATCTCTTAGTCTGTCTGTCTTCATAGCAGAGGTGTTCCAGCCTTCTGACCATCTTTGCAGCCTTCTTTGGACTCAATCCAACAGGCCCATGTCTTTCTTATGTTAGGGGACCCAGAGCTGAATACAGTACTTCAGGTGAGGTCTCACAAGAGCAGAGTAGAGGGGGAGAATCATCTCCCTCAACCTGCTGGTCACTCTTCTTTTGATGCAGCCCAGCAAAAGGTTGGCTTTCTTGGCTGCAAGCATACATTGCTGGGTCATGTTGAGCTTCTAATTGACCAACACTTCCAAGTCTTTCTCTTCAGGACTGCTGCCAGTATAGACCCAAAGAATATCAAGAATCATCAGTTCTTTTTCTTTTAAGGAGAACTTTTGCTTTTAAGAGAGGACATTTTTTGAGCAATAAGAAAGCAGGTAAGCAGTTCCACTTGGCTTTAGACAAAATGTATTCTTCTAAAGAGCTATATCAGATTCCATGATATAAGTACACTCTTTTCCTGAGTCTCTGTCCTGGCAGAGATTTAGCATATTATATGACCCAGGAGTGTGGGGAAGAATTGCTCCTATCACTCAGCAGCATGCTGGTAGCTACAAGTTGTTAGCGATAAGTGATGCAATTAAGTGTTTCTTGGAGTGATCTTCATACATAATTATGGTTCCATTTTGAACTACACATCACCAATAACACTGTACCTACTCTGTAATTAGATGACTACCTTGTATTTCTGATGTACTCACAAGCTGTACAGCAAGAACAAACTACTCTGCTGCACTGTAAAATGCCATCTCTCACTGAAACACAATAGACACCACCTAGTCAATACAAAATGTATTTTAAATGCTGTTTCCAGAGTTAGAATTGATCAGAACAAGTTTCCCCCTGCCCCCCAACAGTATAATTACATTTCAAACTTGTACATCTTGTTGATTTTCAACAGTTTATTTGCAGCACACAACCTTCCTCAAGTGCACAAAGTAGTACCTATTATTTATTATATACACCACAGTGGACCCTAAAGAGAGACCTCAGCAACCTGCCAAGGAAGCAGTTACTCACACAGAGCGTCAATGACCCTGTACCTCTCATGGCAGGACATGACCAGGTGGGACCAACTACATAAAGAGGAGACCCATAGGATCTATATACCTGTCATGTATTATTATTCACAGTTGTCCAAGGCATTTATTAGATTACAATATTTCCAATAAAAAAAAGTCAACTATCAATTGACTCGAGAAGGACAAAGATACTGGAAGATATATTTTTGTGCAGAAAGCACCTGGGTTTCATCATAGGGATTCTGTTTCTTTCCAAAAAATGTAAGAGATCTTCATTTTGCTATAAAAAGTTGATTGACAAGAATATTTTTACCAAAGAGCTGAAGATTTGGGGTTTGTTCCATTATTGAACCCAGTTCAATTCCCCGTCACAAAAACTGTTGCAGCCTCATATTCCTCCTCACATCCACCAATGCCTCAGGAGGCCATTGTCCCCCTCACCTCTTCTCTCACCATGTGTGCCACCAGCGACCATTCAGGAGAGCTGAATTACCCCATGCAGACCCATCTACCAACAGGAATGACTGGACAAAAATGTTCCCTGAGAAGTGTCTGGGGCTGGAGATCCTCTCTGTGGCACTAACCCTGTTAAGACAACCATTCCTGAGTTGAGGAGGTCTGCTGCAAGGCAGACAATGTGTGCTTCTACAGCAGGAACACACCTTTTATCTTGTGATGTCTATTCTCAAATGCATTATACACAGCCCAGTGGTGGTCACTTTGACCTCTGATTGCCTGGAGGTAAAAGCATGTCTCTATTTATATTGTCTGCCTCAATTGTGTGCCTCAGCCCTGAGTCTGAGTGCAATTTTTGCAGGTACTATAAACATTAATAAGAGCAGTGAATATGAAGACAGAGTGCTGCTCTGTGAGTAATTACAGGTTTTTCAAATAACATAATTTCCTAGTTAGCATTAGAAAAGTGACTGAGAATTGCTATAAATGTAAACATATGGATGTGGGTGCCTCTTTCCTCATATCAGCATTTTCCTGAAAGCAATTTTAATGAGAGAAGTGCAAAAGGAATTTATTTTTAGAGTGTGGTTTCCATAAGTGTTTATAGGGCTGAATGAAGTAATGCAAAAGAAGTTTTCAGAATAAAGAGTGCAGTCACCTTGAAATGCACACTAATATGAATTTTAAATAAAACTCACAGCTCTGTATTAGCGAAAACACTTTACAAAATATTGAGCTGAATGGCAGAGCAATATTTGGACCTTTCAATTGTATTCTTTACAATCTGAACACTGGCTTTTTGTTGATCCGTTAATTAGATCTTCACAGAACTTCAAATGGCACAGCAGACTCAAAGACATCCCAGAGCCTGTTCGAGGTGAAAGACACCAATAAAGAGTTTTTCTATGACCATATAAGATTTTACTTTCCCCTAAGCTATCTGCCTTTCTGCTCACTCTGAACACAAAGCCATGTAGCACATTCAGGTCTGTTTGCATGAACGCACTGTGATCAATGGGCTATACATGGGAAGAAATGAGGAACTGGCTCACATACCCCACTGTCGGCTTCATCTGGTGCAAGTGTTAGGTTTATTGTGCTTGGGCATATGCAGTGAAGGAAAAAAGGGCACTGAAGTCTTAAATCTACAGCTCAGATGCTAGCTGGAACCATATATAAAAATGAATCTTAGAATATAAATTTCCACAGCTGCAGTTTATAAAGATTTTCCCACAAAGCAACACATGGTGTTGGGGGGCATGTCCTTGTGAAGAGGGTGGCCTTAGTTTGATACTGTGTGAATTTATTTCACTTCACCAAGAAAGATTTTATGGTTCAACACTTTCTTTAGGAAAACACTAAAGGCCTGAAGGAAGAGTCTTGCAAATGGAAGGGGTAAAAAATACTGTGGGAATGGCCTGCAGTGGAGGAAAAGTTCCCTTATATTATGTATGGAGGCTGACTTAGTGGAACAAACAGAACCACAATTTTGAAACAACGTTATCCTACTAATTTACATTGCTCAGGCATCATTGACAACATTTAGTTTGATTTCAGTAAGCTGGGATCAAATCTTTCATGTCCTCATCAGACCTGTTGAGAAATCAGACTAACAAAAAGCAAACTCTCCAGAACTATTACAATGTCTTAGACTTGGTTTAAAGATGAATCCTTTTTTTCATGCATGGGCTCTAAATGACAGGATGATACCAAATTCACCAAAATTACAGACTTACAAGCAGTAACCTCAGGAGCTTTTTGAGTCACCAGAATATTTTTCCCTTTCTTAGTCATTAACATTTTTACCAACAGTGATCAGTGTCAGGTTTAAGTCCCACCATAAGCTTATTTTTCTTTTTTTGCTAACACCAGGGAAGTTAAAAAGTAAAGGGTTACTGGCTTATTAGGAACAGTTATGAGTAATGGGAATGTACAGTGGCTAAATGTAGTTTTGCTATTAACAGAAAGAAACAAAGTCCACCCACTTGCTGAGGATGAATGGGTTGATGCTGTAATAGAGACAGCTGCATTGGCAAATCAAACTCTAAATTTCAGGGTGCAGAGATTGAATCAGGGAACTGGAGAGAAAACTGCTGTGCTGCATGTCAGAGCCCATTCAGAAGCTCACTGGGCTCCTATGACCTGGATTCCCATCAGGGCTTAGGACCTTTATAGGAAAGCCCAAACTGAGGAAGTCTTACTGGTGTTCAAACACAGATAAGGCTTCCATCATATCTGCCCAAGTGAAATCTGTGTGGGATGCTGTCAGCCGAGCCAATATCTCTTAGCAGGAAGCTGACTGGTAGGCAGAGAGAAGACTGAATAAGCTGCTCGATGTATTGCCAGCTTGTAAAGCCACGGTGAAATGGGAGTCATCACAAACCAGACTGTTCCTGTGCCGAAGGGAGAATAGAAAAGATCTCTTTCTGGTAACCCCTTCAAATGAAGTTGAGTTTCCTTTTGGGAAATGCAGAAGCTGGAGTCTGAGTCTGAAAATGAATTCTGTGGGTTTAGTGGCATAATGTGGGACAGAAACACAGAGGAATGGAGACTACAAGGCCATACCAACAAGACATTAACAAAATTAACAGACGGACCTTCAAAGGATACAACAAACATAGAGCCCATCTAATATCTTTTCACACCAAACTCAGATGTCCCCAGTCCCAATAATGAGCTGAGCCCGAGGGTCATGGAGGCAAAGCTGGTATTCTTAACTCCTGACTTTGGACATGCTCAGCCCTCCCTGGCAGGCACACATCTCCAGGAGAAGATTCAGAGCGTGTATGTTAGGTGATCATTAGGCTATTAAGCGAGGTGTTCTGAATCATGCTCTGCAGGAACATACCTCTTTCCATTCTCTACCTGTGCAGCCTAGATTTCTAATTAGTCTATAGCAAATATCAACCTGAGCAACTAAGACTACTTACTGGTGGAAAATTCCAGCCAAATGGGCTGGGATTTATTTTTTTAGAGTCTAGTGTAAAGCCCAGGAAAATAAACCCTGCTCCTGAAGATACCAGTGTATGACTCCAGGCATCCAAGTAGCTTTTTTGACTTCATTGTAATGACTTACGTGTATGAAGTGTCTATAGAACTGGTGCTTCAGCTGCAGTTATAAGATACTTCACAACCAATAAAATCTAACTGCTTCTTTCTTTTTTTTCCCCAGATAATAACATTAATCAAAATCCACACGTAAGACACATAAATCAATCTGTTAACCCAAACGAACATTGCACTGCTCCAGTAACTATTGATAAAGTGTTTGTTGGTTTTAATTTTCTGATAAAAATGTAAATTTTTTGTTCTTTCAGTCAGTTTTGCGGTTCATTAATGAACTTCATCCTGGAATGAAAAGAAATCCAGTTCTAATTATTCTATACTCAGTTCATGCAATTCATCCTGGTCATCACCTGTTTCTCTTCCTTTTTGTCTTTTTTCTTAGGATCTGTATTCTCTGTGCATATGCAACTTTTCCTGGGATGCTCACCAATGAGTAACTTTATTTACAGCAGAAACAGTCAGACAGAGAGACTCACGTTGAGACAGGGCGTAGGCAAGCTTTCTTGGCAGGAGCTTGTCATAGCTGCATCACTCAGAAGCATGAGCTTCAGCAGCATTTGTTTATATTTGAGGCACAAATACATTTTGCAGTTCCTGGATTCCTGCTTTTCATGTCTCAGTTCCTGGATTTCAGTGTACTTTAATAAACTGTAAAACTAAATGAAGCCAACACAAGATGCATATAAAAATAAAATTAAAAACAATGTGTATCCTGTCAAGATGGCATGCAGAGCACCAACTTGTAGTGCAAAGAGCCCCAAACACCACCCCCATTTATTCTGTACATTCCCCATGCTCTCTATAGAAAGTAAATTACAGAGAGATTCTTCAGTAAGGAACGGCTGGTAGAAATTATGATTGCTCAAAGAGTGCATACTTTAAAGGGACAAGACATGGGAGCACATCCATTTGCCATTTCCTTCCAAGCAGGAGAAATTGTACAGGAATTTTGCTTTACCATATTTTGATGTAGGTTTTTAAAATGTTATGGAAATGTCTTATGCTGTGAGATTTCCATCACACAAGGTGGTTTGTGGAGAAAATGAAGAAAATAAATTTTCCAGCCTTGTAAGAGCTGTGTGATACAGAAGACTAGGACTAAATACTTATTTGCAAAATAAATGATGTCCTAAAATCTCTGGTGAGCATCTGTCTGCTGCTGGATGGCACCTAAGCTGCCTCTTCATCCTCGCTCATACCCAGAGGCAAAGTTTTGAGGCAGCTGGGTTTCCTGCCCCGTCCAACAGGCATGGGGCATGGTCAGCACAGCCAGGAACACCTCACTAAAACTGGGTTACGGTTGCTTTCTCCTTAAAATTCAGGCAGTAACAGTAAAATACACTGAGATCTAGAAGACAAGGATGGTGAGATGTGAATTGATGTGTTTTTCTCTGCTCGCTGTTGGGATTGAGCAACAGTGCGGAGGGGTTAATGGGACTGCTCACTTGGAGAGGAAAAGCACAGCTAATTCCTTGTGATACAGACACACCGTTTCTGAGGCCCTGAGTTCAGAACACCCTTTTGAACATTATACATTCAAGATTCTTTCAGTACAGAAGCAAAAAATCCACCTTGGAAATTACTTGGAAGACAAACTCAAACTAAGGACTCTTAGTGTCTTGTACTCATATGGAAGACAAGTTATAAGGTCCTTTTCCACTCTTTTCCCCTCATGGCTATTTTATGACACAGCATCTGTAGAAAGATGGGAAATAGTCCTCCACATAAACATACCTATCTCTTGCCATTCTTGAAGGCTGCAGCTGTGAGGTTTTTCTCCTTTGGACTGAAGGGCAATAAATGTACATATCTTCTGTAAGAGGCACAGCCGTTAGGCAACCATAGAAAATAACAAAAAAGGCATCATGGGGAAAAATAAAAAGGAGAAAAAAACCCAGCCCTTCTTTAGTTCTTCCAAATAACCCACAAGGATTACTATTTGCATGGTAGGGGGCTCAGCATTGGTTACAGGTGGCTAAAGACCTGGGCCAAGGTAAGATTTGAAGACATAAGGGGTTGCAGTGACATTCCTAACACCTATCTAACTTTAGGCAGATTCTTACTAGCTGCGTGAGGTTTTCAGACCATCCAGATGTTTTCCTTAACTGTATAAATAACTTGTAAATTATATATATATTTATGCAAATTACATACATAAAGATATTACATACTTAACTCCAGATTTTAGATACTGTCTATGGACCAGGTGCAAGGTACTGTGGTACTCTGATTTTACTCTTACTCCAATGCACAATTCCATTTATCCAACAAATGCAATAACCAAAGATAAGTGAAGCATAATGTTGTTTATGAAAACAAGTAGTCCCTGTAGGCTGCATTGAGTATACTGTGTGGAATTTTCTGTCCTTGTCAAAAGAAACCTAATAAAAATCAGCAACAGTGGAATAAGTTCCGTCACTGCTCTTCCTCTTACTCAGCAGG